>NW_027369436.1:0-42749 GCF_046119375.1 Phyllobates terribilis
CTTTTTCCTGTTAATCCTAGCATGATAAAGAAGATTCAAAGAGAGTGAGATGCCAGCTCCTTTCATTCAGTCAGTAGCTTCAAACATTTCTGGTATATGAAAAACATGTTTTTCAATGGCAAAAATCAATGAATATTGTAAATGCACAAACAGTAATATCTCCACATTGCACGGTGCAATTCTGAAATTTTTAGCTTTTTCCTGTTAATCCTAGCATGATAAAGAAGATTCAAAGAGAGTGAGATGCCAGCTCCTTTCATTCAGTCAGTAGCTTCAAACATTTCTGGTATATGAAAAACATGTTTTTCAATGGCAAAAATCAATGAATATTGTAAATGCACAAACAGTAATATCTCCACATTGCACGGTGCAATTCTGAAATTTTTAGCTTTTTCCTGTTAATCCTAGCATGATAAAGAAGATTCAAAGAGAGTGAGATGCCAGCTCCTTTCATTCAGTCAGTAGCTTCAAACATTTCTGGTATATAAAAAACATGTTTTTCAATGGCAAAAATCAATGAATATTGTAAATGCACAAACAGTAATATCTCCACATTGCACGGTGCAATTCTGAAATTTTTAGCTTTTTCCTGTTAATCCTAGCATGATAAAGAAGATTCAAAGAGAGTGAGATGCCAGCTCCTTTCATTCAGTCAGTAGCTTCAAACATTTCTGGTATATGAAAAACATGTTTTTCAATGGCAAAAATCAATGAATATTGTAAATGCACAAACAGTAATATCTCCACATTGCACGGTGCAATTCTGAAATTTTTAGCTTTTTCCTGTTAATCCTAGCATGATAAAGAAGATTCAAAGAGAGTGAGATGCCAGCTCCTTTCATTCAGTCAGTAGCTTCAAACATTTCTGGTATATGAAAAACGTTTTTCAATGGCAAAAATCAATGAATATTGTAAATGCACAAACAGTAATATCTCCACATTGCACGGTGCAATTCTGAAATTTTTAGCTTTTTCCTGTTAATCCTAGCATGATAAAGAAGATTCAAAGAGAGTGAGATGCCAGCTCCTTTCATTCAGTCAGTAGCTTCAAACATTTCTGGACGTGTTTTCAATGGCAAAAATCAATGAATATTGTAAATGCACAAACAGTAATATCTCCACATTGCACGGTGCAATTCTGAAATTTTTAGCTTTTTCCTGTTAATCCTAGCATGATAAAGAAGATTCAAAGAGAGTGAGATGCCAGCTCCTTTCATTCAGTCAGTAGCTTCAAACATTTCTGGACGTTTTTCAATGGCAAAAATCAATGAATATTGTAAATGCACAAACAGTAATATCTCCACATTGCACGGTGCAATTCTGAAATTTTTAGCTTTTTCCTGTTAATCCTAGCATGATAAAGAAGATTCAAAGAGAGTGAGATGCCAGCTCCTTTCATTCAGTCAGTAGCTTCAAACATTTCTGGACGTTTTTCAATGGCAAAAATCAATGAATATTGTAAATGCACAAACAGTAATATCTCCACATTGCACGGTGCAATTCTGAAATTTTTAGCTTTTTCCTGTTAATCCTAGCATGATAAAGAAGATTCAAAGAGAGTGAGATGCCAGCTCCTTTCATTCAGTCAGTAGCTTCAAACATTTCTGGTATATGAAAAACATGTTTTTCAATGGCAAAAATCAATGAATATTGTAAATGCACAAACAGTAATATCTCCACATTGCACGGTGCAATTCTGAAATTTTTAGCTTTTTCCTGTTAATCCTAGCATGATAAAGAAGATTCAAAGAGAGTGAGATGCCAGCTCCTTTCATTCAGTCAGTAGCTTCAAACATTTCTGGACGTTTTTCAATGGCAAAAATCAATGAATATTGTAAATGCACAAACAGTAATATCTCCACATTGCACGGTGCAATTCTGAAATTTTTAGCTTTTTCCTGTTAATCCTAGCATGATAAAGAAGATTCAAAGAGAGTGAGATGCCAGCTCCTTTCATTCAGTCAGTAGCTTCAAACATTTCTGGTATATGAAAAACATGTTTTTCAATGGCAAAAATCAATGAATATTGTAAATGCACAAACAGTAATATCTCCACATTGCACGGTGCAATTCTGAAATTTTTAGCTTTTTCCTGTTAATCCTAGCATGATAAAGAAGATTCAAAGAGAGTGAGATGCCAGCTCCTTTCATTCAGTCAGTAGCTTCAAACATTTCTGGACGTTTTTCAATGGCAAAAATCAATGAATATTGTAAATGCACAAACAGTAATATCTCCACATTGCACAGTGCAATTCTGAAATTTTTAGCTTTTTCCTGTTAATCCTAGCATGATAAAGAAGATTCAAAGAGAGTGAGATGCCAGCTCCTTTCATTCAGTCAGTAGCTTCAAACATTTCTGGTATATGAAAAACATGTTTTTCAATGGCAAAAATCAATGAATATTGTAAATGCACAAACAGTAATATCTCCACATTGCACGGTGCAATTCTGAAATTTTTAGCTTTTTCCTGTTAATCCTAGCATGATAAAGAAGATTCAAAGAGAGTGAGATGCCAGCTCCTTTCATTCAGTCAGTAGCTTCAAACATTTCTGGTATATGAAAAACATGTTTTTCAATGGCAAAAATCAATGAATATTGTAAATGCACAAACAGTAATATCTCCACATTGCACGGTGCAATTCTGAAATTTTTAGCTTTTTCCTGTTAATCCTAGCATGATAAAGAAGATTCAAAGAGAGTGAGATGCCAGCTCCTTTCATTCAGTCAGTAGCTTCAAACATTTCTGGACGTTTTTCAATGGCAAAAATCAATGAATATTGTAAATGCACAAACAGTAATATCTCCACATTGCACGGTGCAATTCTGAAATTTTTAGCTTTTTCATGTTAATCCTAGCATGATAAAGAAGATTCAAAGAGAGTGAGATGCCAGCTCCTTTCATTCAGTCAGTAGCTTCAAACATTTCTGGTATATGAAAAACATGTTTTTCAATGGCAAAAATCAATGAATATTGTAAATGCACAAACAGTAATATCTCCACATTGCACGGTGCAATTCTGAAATTTTTAGCTTTTTCCTGTTAATCCTAGCATGATAAAGAAGATTCAAAGAGAGTGAGATGCCAGCTCCTTTCATTCAGTCAGTAGCTTCAAACATTTCTGGTATATGAAAAACATGTTTTCAATGGCAAAAATCAATGAATATTGTAAATGCACAAACAGTAATATCTCCACATTGCACGGTGCAATTCTGAAATTTTTAGCTTTTTCCTGTTAATCCTAGCATGATAAAGAAGATTCAAAGAGAGTGAGATGCCAGCTCCTTTCATTCAGTCAGTAGCTTCAAACATTTCTGGACGTTTTTCAATGGCAAAAATCAATGAATATTGTAAATGCACAAACAGTAATATCTCCACATTGCACGGTGCAATTCTGAAATTTTTAGCTTTTTCCTGTTAATCCTAGCATGATAAAGAAGATTCAAAGAGAGTGAGATGCCAGCTCCTTTCATTCAGTCAGTAGCTTCAAACATTTCTGGACGTTTTTCAATGGCAAAAATCAATGAATATTGTAAATGCACAAACAGTAATATCTCCACATTGCACGGTGCAATTCTGAAATTTTTAGCTTTTTCCTGTTAATCCTAGCATGATAAAGAAGATTCAAAGAGAGTGAGATGCCAGCTCCTTTCATTCAGTCAGTAGCTTCAAACATTTCTGGACGTTTTTCAATGGCAAAAATCAATGAATATTGTAAATGCACAAACAGTAATATCTCCACATTGCACGGTGCAATTCTGAAATTTTTAGCTTTTTCCTGTTAATCCTAGCATGATAAAGAAGATTCAAAGAGAGTGAGATGCCAGCTCCTTTCATTCAGTCAGTAGCTTCAAACATTTCTGGTATATGAAAAACATGTTTTTCAATGGCAAAAATCAATGAATATTGTAAATGCACAAACAGTAATATCTCCACATTGCACGGTGCAATTCTGAAATTTTTAGCTTTTTCCTGTTAATCCTAGCATGATAAAGAAGATTCAAAGAGAGTGAGATGCCAGCTCCTTTCATTCAGTCAGTAGCTTCAAACATTTCTGATATAACGTTTTTCAATGGCAAAAATCAATGAATATTGTAAATGCACAAACAGTAATATCTCCACATTGCACGGTGCAATTCTGAAATTTTTAGCTTTTTCCTGTTAATCCTAGCATGATAAAGAAGATTCAAAGAGAGTGAGATGCCAGCTCCTTTCATTCAGTCAGTAGCTTCAAACATTTCTGGTATATGAAAAACATGTTTTTCAATGGCAAAAATCAATGAATATTGTAAATGCACAAACAGTAATATCTCCACATTGCACGGTGCAATTCTGAAATTTTTAGCTTTTTCCTGTTAATCCTAGCATGATAAAGAAGATTCAAAGAGAGTGAGATGCCAGCTCCTTTCATTCAGTCAGTAGCTTCAAACATTTCTGGTATATGAAAACGTTTTTCAATGGCAAAAATCAATGAATATTGTAAATGCACAAACAGTAATATCTCCACATTGCACGGTGCAATTCTGAAATTTTTAGCTTTTTCCTGTTAATCCTAGCATGATAAAGAAGATTCAAAGAGAGTGAGATGCCAGCTCCTTTCATTCAGTCAGTAGCTTCAAACATTTCTGGACGTTTTTCAATGGCAAAAATCAATGAATATTGTAAATGCACAAACAGTAATATCTCCACATTGCACGGTGCAATTCTGAAATTTTTAGCTTTTTCCTGTTAATCCTAGCATGATAAAGAAGATTCAAAGAGAGTGAGATGCCAGCTCCTTTCATTCAGTCAGTAGCTTCAAACATTTCTGGTATATGAAAAACATGTTTTTCAATGGCAAAAATCAATGAATATTGTAAATGCACAAACAGTAATATCTCCACATTGCACGGTGCAATTCTGAAATTTTTAGCTTTTTCCTGTTAATCCTAGCATGATAAAGAAGATTCAAAGAGAGTGAGATGCCAGCTCCTTTCATTCAGTCAGTAGCTTCAAACATTTCTGGACGTTTTTCAATGGCAAAAATCAATGAATATTGTAAATGCACAAACAGTAATATCTCCACATTGCACGGTGCAATTCTGAAATTTTTAGCTTTTTCCTGTTAATCCTAGCATGATAAAGAAGATTCAAAGAGAGTGAGATGCCAGCTCCTTTCATTCAGTCAGTAGCTTCAAACATTTCTGGACGTTTTTCAATGGCAAAAATCAATGAATATTGTAAATGCACAAACAGTAATATCTCCACATTGCACGGTGCAATTCTGAAATTTTTAGCTTTTTCCTGTTAATCCTAGCATGATAAAGAAGATTCAAAGAGAGTGAGATGCCAGCTCCTTTCATTCAGTCAGTAGCTTCAAACATTTCTGGTATATGAAAAACATGTTTTTCAATGGCAAAAATCAATGAATATTGTAAATGCACAAACAGTAATATCTCCACATTGCACGGTGCAATTCTGAAATTTTTAGCTTTTTCCTGTTAATCCTAGCATGATAAAGAAGATTCAAAGAGAGTGAGATGCCAGCTCCTTTCATTCAGTCAGTAGCTTCAAACATTTCTGGTATATGAAAAACATGTTTTTCAATGGCAAAAATCAATGAATATTGTAAATGCACAAACAGTAATATCTCCACATTGCACGGTGCAATTCTGAAATTTTTAGCTTTTTCCTGTTAATCCTAGCATGATAAAGAAGATTCAAAGAGAGTGAGATGCCAGCTCCTTTCATTCAGTCAGTAGCTTCAAACATTTCTGGACGTTTTTCAATGGCAAAAATCAATGAATATTGTAAATGCACAAACAGTAATATCTCCACATTGCACGGTGCAATTCTGAAATTTTTAGCTTTTTCCTGTTAATCCTAGCATGATAAAGAAGATTCAAAGAGAGTGAGATGCCAGCTCCTTTCATTCAGTCAGTAGCTTCAAACATTTCTGGTATATGAAAAACATGTTTTTCAATGGCAAAAATCAATGAATATTGTAAATGCACAAACAGTAATATCTCCACATTGCACGGTGCAATTCTGAAATTTTTAGCTTTTTCCTGTTAATCCTAGCATGATAAAGAAGATTCAAAGAGAGTGAGATGCCAGCTCCTTTCATTCAGTCAGTAGCTTCAAACATTTCTGGTATATGAAAAACATGTTTTTCAATGGCAAAAATCAATGAATATTGTAAATGCACAAACAGTAATATCTCCACATTGCACGGTGCAATTCTGAAATTTTTAGCTTTTTCCTGTTAATCCTAGCATGATAAAGAAGATTCAAAGAGAGTGAGATGCCAGCTCCTTTCATTCAGTCAGTAGCTTCAAACATTTCTGGACGTTTTTCAATGGCAAAAATCAATGAATATTGTAAATGCACAAACAGTAATATCTCCACATTGCACGGTGCAATTCTGAAATTTTTAGCTTTTTCCTGTTAATCCTAGCATGATAAAGAAGATTCAAAGAGAGTGAGATGCCAGCTCCTTTCATTCAGTCAGTAGCTTCAAACATTTCTGGACGTTTTTCAATGGCAAAAATCAATGAATATTGTAAATGCACAAACAGTAATATCTCCACATTGCACGGTGCAATTCTGAAATTTTTAGCTTTTTCCTGTTAATCCTAGCATGATAAAGAAGATTCAAAGAGAGTGAGATGCCAGCTCCTTTCATTCAGTCAGTAGCTTCAAACATTTCTGGACGTTTTTCAATGGCAAAAATCAATGAATATTGTAAATGCACAAACAGTAATATCTCCACATTGCACGGTGCAATTCTGAAATTTTTAGCTTTTTCCTGTTAATCCTAGCATGATAAAGAAGATTCAAAGAGAGTGAGATGCCAGCTCCTTTCATTCAGTCAGTAGCTTCAAACATTTCTGGTATATGAAAAACATGTTTTTCAATGGCAAAAATCAATGAATATTGTAAATGCACAAACAGTAATATCTCCACATTGCACGGTGCAATTCTGAAATTTTTAGCTTTTTCCTGTTAATCCTAGCATGATAAAGAAGATTCAAAGAGAGTGAGATGCCAGCTCCTTTCATTCAGTCAGTAGCTTCAAACATTTCTGGACGTTTTTCAATGGCAAAAATCAATGAATATTGTAAATGCACAAACAGTAATATCTCCACATTGCACGGTGCAATTCTGAAATTTTTAGCTTTTTCCTGTTAATCCTAGCATGATAAAGAAGATTCAAAGAGAGTGAGATGCCAGCTCCTTTCATTCAGTCAGTAGCTTCAAACATTTCTGGTATATGAAAAACATGTTTTTCAATGGCAAAAATCAATGAATATTGTAAATGCACAAACAGTAATATCTCCACATTGCACGGTGCAATTCTGAAATTTTTAGCTTTTTCCTGTTAATCCTAGCATGATAAAGAAGATTCAAAGAGAGTGAGATGCCAGCTCCTTTCATTCAGTCAGTAGCTTCAAACATTTCTGGACGTTTTTCAATGGCAAAAATCAATGAATATTGTAAATGCACAAACAGTAATATCTCCACATTGCACAGTGCAATTCTGAAATTTTTAGCTTTTTCCTGTTAATCCTAGCATGATAAAGAAGATTCAAAGAGAGTGAGATGCCAGCTCCTTTCATTCAGTCAGTAGCTTCAAACATTTCTGGACGTTTTTCAATGGCAAAAATCAATGAATATTGTAAATGCACAAACAGTAATATCTCCACATTGCACGGTGCAATTCTGAAATTTTTAGCTTTTTCCTGTTAATCCTAGCATGATAAAGAAGATTCAAAGAGAGTGAGATGCCAGCTCCTTTCATTCAGTCAGTAGCTTCAAACATTTCTGGTATATGAAAAACATGTTTTTCAATGGCAAAAATCAATGAATATTGTAAATGCACAAACAGTAATATCTCCACATTGCACGGTGCAATTCTGAAAAATTCTGAAATTTTTAGCTTTTTCCTGTTAATCCTAGCATGATAAAGAAGATTCAAAGAGAGTGAGATGCCAGCTCCTTTCATTCAGTCAGTAGCTTCAAACATTTCTGACGTTTTTCAATGGCAAAAATCAATGAATATTGTAAATGCACAAACAGTAATATCTCCACATTGCACGGTGCAATTCTGAAATTTTTAGCTTTTTCCTGTTAATCCTAGCATGATAAAGAAGATTCAAAGAGAGTGAGATGCCAGCTCCTTTCATTCAGTCAGTAGCTTCAAACATTTCTGGTATAAGAAAAACGTTTTTCAATGGCAAAAATCAATGAATATTGTAAATGCACAAACAGTAATATCTCCACATTGCACGGTGCAATTCTGAAATTTTTAGCTTTTTCCTGTTAATCCTAGCATGATAAAGAAGATTCAAAGAGAGTGAGATGCCAGCTCCTTTCATTCAGTCAGTAGCTTCAAACATTTCTGGTATATGAAAAACATGTTTTTCAATGGCAAAAATCAATGAATATTGTAAATGCACAAACAGTAATATCTCCACATTGCACGGTGCAATTCTGAAATTTTTAGCTTTTTCCTGTTAATCCTAGCATGATAAAGAAGATTCAAAGAGAGTGAGATGCCAGCTCCTTTCATTCAGTCAGTAGCTTCAAACATTTCTGGTATATGAAAAACATGTTTTTCAATGGCAAAAATCAATGAATATTGTAAATGCACAAACAGTAATATCTCCACATTGCACGGTGCAATTCTGAAATTTTTAGCTTTTTCCTGTTAATCCTAGCATGATAAAGAAGATTCAAAGAGAGTGAGATGCCAGCTCCTTTCATTCAGTCAGTAGCTTCAAACATTTCTGGACGTTTTTCAATGGCAAAAATCAATGAATATTGTAAATGCACAAACAGTAATATCTCCACATTGCACGGTGCAATTCTGAAATTTTTAGCTTTTTCCTGTTAATCCTAGCATGATAAAGAAGATTCAAAGAGAGTGAGATGCCAGCTCCTTTCATTCAGTCAGTAGCTTCAAACATTTCTGGACGTTTTTCAATGGCAAAAATCAATGAATATTGTAAATGCACAAACAGTAATATCTCCACATTGCACGGTGCAATTCTGAAATTTTTAGCTTTTTCCTGTTAATCCTAGCATGATAAAGAAGATTCAAAGAGAGTGAGATGCCAGCTCCTTTCATTCAGTCAGTAGCTTCAAACATTTCTGGTATATGAAAAACATGTTTTTCAATGGCAAAAATCAATGAATATTGTAAATGCACAAACAGTAATATCTCCACATTGCACGGTGCAATTCTGAAATTTTTAGCTTTTTCCTGTTAATCCTAGCATGATAAAGAATATTCAAAGAGAGTGAGATGCCAGCTCCTTTCATTCAGTCAGTAGCTTCAAACATTTCTGGTATATGAAAAACATGTTTTTCAATGGCAAAAATCAATGAATATTGTAAATGCACAAACAGTAATATCTCCACATTGCACGGTGCAATTCTGAAATTTTTAGCTTTTTCCTGTTAATCCTAGCATGATAAAGAAGATTCAAAGAGAGTGAGATGCCAGCTCCTTTCATTCAGTCAGTAGCTTCAAACATTTCTGGACGTTTTTCAATGGCAAAATCAATGAATATTGTAAATGCACAAACAGTAATATCTCCACATTGCACGGTGCAATTCTGAAATTTTTAGCTTTTTCCTGTTAATCCTAGCATGATAAAGAAGATTCAAAGAGAGTGAGATGCCAGCTCCTTTCATTCAGTCAGTAGCTTCAAACATTTCTGTATAAAACGTTTTTCAATGGCAAAAATCAATGAATATTGTAAATGCACAAACAGTAATATCTCCACATTGCACGGTGCAATTCTGAAATTTTTAGCTTTTTCCTGTTAATCCTAGCATGATAAAGAAGATTCAAAGAGAGTGAGATGCCAGCTCCTTTCATTCAGTCAGTAGCTTCAAACATTTCTGGACGTTTTTCAATGGCAAAAATCAATGAATATTGTAAATGCACAAACAGTAATATCTCCACATTGCACGGTGCAATTCTGAAATTTTTAGCTTTTTCCTGTTAATCCTAGCATGATAAAGAAGATTCAAAGAGAGTGAGATGCCAGCTCCTTTCATTCAGTCAGTAGCTTCAAACATTTCTGGTATATGAAAAACATGTTTTTCAATGGCAAAAATCAATGAATATTGTAAATGCACAAACAGTAATATCTCCACATTGCACGGTGCAATTCTGAAATTTTTAGCTTTTTCCTGTTAATCCTAGCATGATAAAGAAGATTCAAAGAGAGTGAGATGCCAGCTCCTTTCATTCAGTCAGTAGCTTCAAACATTTCTGGTATATGAAAAACATGTTTTTCAATGGCAAAAATCAATGAATATTGTAAATGCACAAACAGTAATATCTCCACATTGCACGGTGCAATTCTGAAATTTTTAGCTTTTTCCTGTTAATCCTAGCATGATAAAGAAGATTCAAAGAGAGTGAGATGCCAGCTCCTTTCATTCAGTCAGTAGCTTCAAACATTTCTGGACGTTTTTCAATGGCAAAAATCAATGAATATTGTAAATGCACAAACAGTAATATCTCCACATTGCACGGTGCAATTCTGAAATTTTTAGCTTTTTCCTGTTAATCCTAGCATGATAAAGAAGATTCAAAGAGAGTGAGATGCCAGCTCCTTTCATTCAGTCAGTAGCTTCAAACATTTCTGGTATATGAAAAACATGTTTTTCAATGGCAAAAATCAATGAATATTGTAAATGCACAAACAGTAATATCTCCACATTGCACGGTGCAATTCTGAAATTTTTAGCTTTTTCCTGTTAATCCTAGCATGATAAAGAAGATTCAAAGAGAGTGAGATGCCAGCTCCTTTCATTCAGTCAGTAGCTTCAAACATTTCTGGTATATGAAAAACATGTTTTTCAATGGCAAAAATCAATGAATATTGTAAATGCACAAACAGTAATATCTCCACATTGCACGGTGCAATTCTGAAATTTTTAGCTTTTTCCTGTTAATCCTAGCATGATAAAGAAGATTCAAAGAGAGTGAGATGCCAGCTCCTTTCATTCAGTCAGTAGCTTCAAACATTTCTGGTATATGAAAAACATGTTTTTCAATGGCAAAAATCAATGAATATTGTAAATGCACAAACAGTAATATCTCCACATTGCACGGTGCAATTCTGAAATTTTTTGCTTTTTCCTGTTAATCCTAGCATGATAAAGAAGATTCAAAGAGAGTGAGATGCCAGCTCCTTTCATTCAGTCAGTAGCTTCAAACATTTCTGGTATATGAAAAACATGTTTTTCAATGGCAAAAATCAATGAATATTGTAAATGCACAAACAGTAATATCTCCACATTGCACGGTGCAATTCTGAAATTTTTAGCTTTTTCCTGTTAATCCTAGCATGATAAAGAAGATTCAAAGAGAGTGAGATGCCAGCTCCTTTCATTCAGTCAGTAGCTTCAAACATTTCTGGTATATGAAAAACATGTTTTTCAATGGCAAAAATCAATGAATATTGTAAATGCACAAACAGTAATATCTCCACATTGCACGGTGCAATTCTGAAATTTTTAGCTTTTTCCTGTTAATCCTAGCATGATAAAGAAGATTCAAAGAGAGTGAGATGCCAGCTCCTTTCATTCAGTCAGTAGCTTCAAACATTTCTGGTATATGAAAAACATGTTTTTCAATGGCAAAAATCAATGAATATTGTAAATGCACAAACAGTAATATCTCCACATTGCACGGTGCAATTCTGAAATTTTTAGCTTTTTCCTGTTAATCCTAGCATGATAAAGAAGATTCAAAGAGAGTGAGATGCCAGCTCCTTTCATTCAGTCAGTAGCTTCAAACATTTCAATCATTTCTGGTATATGAAAAACATGTTTTTCAATGGCAAAAATCAATGAATATTGTAAATGCACAAACAGTAATATCTCCACATTGCACGGTGCAATTCTGAAATTTTTAGCTTTTTCCTGTTAATCCTAGCATCATGATAAAGAAGATTCAAAGAGAGTGAGATGCCAGCTCCTTTCATTCAGTCAGTAGCTTCAAACATTTCTGGTATATGAACGTTTTTCAATGGCAAAAATCAATGAATATTGTAAATGCACAAACAGTAATATCTCCACATTGCACGGTGCAATTCTGAAATTTTTAGCTTTTTCCTGTTAATCCTAGCATGATAAAGAAGATTCAAAGAGAGTGAGATGCCAGCTCCTTTCATTCAGTCAGTAGCTTCAAACATTTCTGGTATATGAAAAACATGTTTTTCAATGGCAAAAATCAATGAATATTGTAAATGCACAAACAGTAATATCTCCACATTGCACGGTGCAATTCTGAAATTTTTAGCTTTTTCCTGTTAATCCTAGCATGATAAAGAAGATTCAAAGAGAGTGAGATGCCAGCTCCTTTCATTCAGTCAGTAGCTTCAAACATTTCTGGACGTTTTTCAATGGCAAAAATCAATGAATATTGTAAATGCACAAACAGTAATATCTCCACATTGCACGGTGCAATTCTGAAATTTTTTGCTTTTTCCTGTTAATCCTAGCATGATAAAGAAGATTCAAAGAGAGTGAGATGCCAGCTCCTTTCATTCAGTCAGTAGCTTCAAACATTTCTGGACGTTTTTCAATGGCAAAAATCAATGAATATTGTAAATGCACAAACAGTAATATCTCCACATTGCACGGTGCAATTCTGAAATTTTTAGCTTTTTCCTGTTAATCCTAGCATGATAAAGAAGATTCAAAGAGAGTGAGATGCCAGCTCCTTTCATTCAGTCAGTAGCTTCAAACATTTCTGGACGTTTTTCAATGGCAAAAATCAATGAATATTGTAAATGCACAAACAGTAATATCTCCACATTGCACGGTGCAATTCTGAAATTTTTAGCTTTTTCCTGTTAATCCTAGCATGATAAAGAAGATTCAAAGAGAGTGAGATGCCAGCTCCTTTCATTCAGTCAGTAGCTTCAAACATTTCTGGTATATGAAAAACATGTTTTTCAATGGCAAAAATCAATGAATATTGTAAATGCACAAACAGTAATATCTCCACATTGCACGGTGCAATTCTGAAATTTTTAGCTTTTTCCTGTTAATCCTAGCATGATAAAGAAGATTCAAAGAGAGTGAGATGCCAGCTCCTTTCATTCAGTCAGTAGCTTCAAACATTTCTGGACGTTTTTCAATGGCAAAAATCAATGAATATTGTAAATGCACAAACAGTAATATCTCCACATTGCACGGTGCAATTCTGAAATTTTTAGCTTTTTCCTGTTAATCCTAGCATGATAAAGAAGATTCAAAGAGAGTGAGATGCCAGCTCCTTTCATTCAGTCAGTAGCTTCAAACATTTCTGGTATATGAAAAACATGTTTTTCAATGGCAAAAATCAATGAATATTGTAAATGCACAAACAGTAATATCTCCACATTGCACGGTGCAATTCTGAAATTTTTAGCTTTTTCCTGTTAATCCTAGCATGATAAAGAAGATTCAAAGAGAGTGAGATGCCAGCTCCTTTCATTCAGTCAGTAGCTTCAAACATTTCTGGACGTTTTTCAATGGCAAAAATCAATGAATATTGTAAATGCACAAACAGTAATATCTCCACATTGCACGGTGCAATTCTGAAATTTTTTGCTTTTTCCTGTTAATCCTAGCATGATAAAGAAGATTCAAAGAGAGTGAGATGCCAGCTCCTTTCATTCAGTCAGTAGCTTCAAACATTTCTGGTATATGAAAAACATGTTTTTCAATGGCAAAAATCAATGAATATTGTAAATGCACAAACAGTAATATCTCCACATTGCACGGTGCAATTCTGAAATTTTTAGCTTTTTCCTGTTAATCCTAGCATGATAAAGAAGATTCAAAGAGAGTGAGATGCCAGCTCCTTTCATTCAGTCAGTAGCTTCAAACATTTCTGGACGTTTTTCAATGGCAAAAATCAATGAATATTGTAAATGCACAAACAGTAATATCTCCACATTGCACGGTGCAATTCTGAAATTTTTAGCTTTTTCCTGTTAATCCTAGCATGATAAAGAAGATTCAAAGAGAGTGAGATGCCAGCTCCTTTCATTCAGTCAGTAGCTTCAAACATTTCTGGACGTTTTTCAATGGCAAAAATCAATGAATATTGTAAATGCACAAACAGTAATATCTCCACATTGCACGGTGCAATTCTGAAATTTTTAGCTTTTTCCTGTTAATCCTAGCATGATAAAGAAGATTCAAAGAGAGTGAGATGCCAGCTCCTTTCATTCAGTCAGTAGCTTCAAACATTTCTGGACGTTTTTCAATGGCAAAAATCAATGAATATTGTAAATGCACAAACAGTAATATCTCCACATTGCACGGTGCAATTCTGAAATTTTTAGCTTTTTCCTGTTAATCCTAGCATGATAAAGAAGATTCAAAGAGAGTGAGATGCCAGCTCCTTTCATTCAGTCAGTAGCTTCAAACATTTCTGGTATATGAAAAACATGTTTTTCAATGGCAAAAATCAATGAATATTGTAAATGCACAAACAGTAATATCTCCACATTGCACGGTGCAATTCTGAAATTTTTAGCTTTTTCCTGTTAATCCTAGCATGATAAAGAAGATTCAAAGAGAGTGAGATGCCAGCTCCTTTCATTCAGTCAGTAGCTTCAAACATTTCTGGTATATGAAAAACATGTTTTTCAATGGCAAAAATCAATGAATATTGTAAATGCACAAACAGTAATATCTCCACATTGCACGGTGCAATTCTGAAATTTTTAGCTTTTTCCTGTTAATCCTAGCATGATAAAGAAGATTCAAAGAGAGTGAGATGCCAGCTCCTTTCATTCAGTCAGTAGCTTCAAACATTTCTGGTATATGAAAAACATGTTTTTCAATGGCAAAAATCAATGAATATTGTAAATGCACAAACAGTAATATCTCCACATTGCACGGTGCAATTCTGAAATTTTTAGCTTTTTCCTGTTAATCCTAGCATGATAAAGAAGATTCAAAGAGAGTGAGATGCCAGCTCCTTTCATTCAGTCAGTAGCTTCAAACATTTCTGGACGTTTTTCAATGGCAAAAATCAATGAATATTGTAAATGCACAAACAGTAATATCTCCACATTGCACGGTGCAATTCTGAAATTTTTAGCTTTTTCCTGTTAATCCTAGCATGATAAAGAAGATTCAAAGAGAGTGAGATGCCAGCTCCTTTCATTCAGTCAGTAGCTTCAAACATTTCTGGTATATGAAAAACATGTTTTTCAATGGCAAAAATCAATGAATATTGTAAATGCACAAACAGTAATATCTCCACATTGCACGGTGCAATTCTGAAATTTTTAGCTTTTTCCTGTTAATCCTAGCATGATAAAGAAGATTCAAAGAGAGTGAGATGCCAGCTCCTTTCATTCAGTCAGTAGCTTCAAACATTTCTGGTATATGAAAAACATGTTTTTCAATGGCAAAAATCAATGAATATTGTAAATGCACAAACAGTAATATCTCCACATTGCACGGTGCAATTCTGAAATTTTTAGCTTTTTCCTGTTAATCCTAGCATGATAAAGAAGATTCAAAGAGAGTGAGATGCCAGCTCCTTTCATTCAGTCAGTAGCTTCAAACATTTCTGGACGTTTTTCAATGGCAAAAATCAATGAATATTGTAAATGCACAAACAGTAATATCTCCACATTGCACGGTGCAATTCTGAAATTTTTAGCTTTTTCCTGTTAATCCTAGCATGATAAAGAAGATTCAAAGAGAGTGAGATGCCAGCTCCTTTCATTCAGTCAGTAGCTTCAAACATTTCTGGTATATGAAAAACATGTTTTTCAATGGCAAAAATCAATGAATATTGTAAATGCACAAACAGTAATATCTCCACATTGCACGGTGCAATTCTGAAATTTTTAGCTTTTTCCTGTTAATCCTAGCATGATAAAGAAGATTCAAAGAGAGTGAGATGCCAGCTCCTTTCATTCAGTCAGTAGCTTCAAACATTTCTGGATGTTTTTCAATGGCAAAAATCAATGAATATTGTAAATGCACAAACAGTAATATCTCCACATTGCACGGTGCAATTCTGAAATTTTTAGCTTTTTCCTGTTAATCCTAGCATGATAAAGAAGATTCAAAGAGAGTGAGATGCCAGCTCCTTTCATTCAGTCAGTAGCTTCAAACATTTCTGGTATATGAAAAACATGTTTTTCAATGGCAAAAATCAATGAATATGGTAAATGCACAAACAGTAATATCTCCACATTGCACGGTGCAATTCTGAAATTTTTAGCTTTTTCCTGTTAATCCTAGCATGATAAAGAAGATTCAAAGAGAGTGAGATGCCAGCTCCTTTCATTCAGTCAGTAGCTTCAAACATTTCTGGTATATGAAAAACATGTTTTTCAATGGCAAAAATCAATGAATATTGTAAATGCACAAACAGTAATATCTCCACATTGCACGGTGCAATTCTGAAATTTTTAGCTTTTTCCTGTTAATCCTAGCATGATAAAGAAGATTCAAAGAGAGTGAGATGCCAGCTCCTTTCATTCAGTCAGTAGCTTCAAACATTTCTGGACGTTTTTCAATGGCAAAAATCAATGAATATTGTAAATGCACAAACAGTAATATCTCCACATTGCACGGTGCAATTCTGAAATTTTTAGCTTTTTCCTGTTAATCCTAGCATGATAAAGAAGATTCAAAGAGAGTGAGATGCCAGCTCCTTTCATTCAGTCAGTAGCTTCAAACATTTCTGGACGTTTTTCAATGGCAAAAATCAATGAATATTGTAAATGCACAAACAGTAATATCTCCACATTGCACGGTGCAATTCTGAAATTTTTAGCTTTTTCCTGTTAATCCTAGCATGATAAAGAAGATTCAAAGAGAGTGAGATGCCAGCTCCTTTCATTCAGTCAGTAGCTTCAAACATTTCTGGACGTTTTTCAATGGCAAAAATCAATGAATATTGTAAATGCACAAACAGTAATATCTCCACATTGCACGGTGCAATTCTGAAATTTTTAGCTTTTTCCTGTTAATCCTAGCATGATAAAGAAGATTCAAAGAGAGTGAGATGCCAGCTCCTTTCATTCAGTCAGTAGCTTCAAACATTTCTGGACGTTTTTCAATGGCAAAAATCAATGAATATTGTAAATGCACAAACAGTAATATCTCCACATTGCACGGTGCAATTCTGAAATTTTTAGCTTTTTCCTGTTAATCCTAGCATGATAAAGAAGATTCAAAGAGAGTGAGATGCCAGCTCCTTTCATTCAGTCAGTAGCTTCAAACATTTCTGGTATATGAAAAACATGTTTTTCAATGGCAAAAATCAATGAATATTGTAAATGCACAAACAGTAATATCTCCACATTGCACGGTGCAATTCTGAAATTTTTAGCTTTTTCCTGTTAATCCTAGCATGATAAAGAAGATTCAAAGAGAGTGAGATGCCAGCTCCTTTCATTCAGTCAGTAGCTTCAAACATTTCTGGTATATGAAAAACATGTTTTTCAATGGCAAAAATCAATGAATATTGTAAATGCACAAACAGTAATATCTCCACATTGCACGGTGCAATTCTGAAATTTTTAGCTTTTTCCTGTTAATCCTAGCATGATAAAGAAGATTCAAAGAGAGTGAGATGCCAGCTCCTTTCATTCAGTCAGTAGCTTCAAACATTTCTGGTATATGAAAAACATGTTTTTCAATGGCAAAAATCAATGAATATTGTAAATGCACAAACAGTAATATCTCCACATTGCACGGTGCAATTCTGAAATTTTTAGCTTTTTCCTGTTAATCCTAGCATGATAAAGAAGATTCAAAGAGAGTGAGATGCCAGCTCCTTTCATTCAGTCAGTAGCTTCAAACATTTCTGGACGTTTTTCAATGGCAAAAATCAATGAATATTGTAAATGCACAAACAGTAATATCTCCACATTGCACGGTGCAATTCTGAAATTTTTAGCTTTTTCCTGTTAATCCTAGCATGATAAAGAAGATTCAAAGAGAGTGAGATGCCAGCTCCTTTCATTCAGTCAGTAGCTTCAAACATTTCTGGTATATGAAAAACATGTTTTTCAATGGCAAAAATCAATGAATATTGTAAATGCACAAACAGTAATATCTCCACATTGCACGGTGCAATTCTGAAATTTTTAGCTTTTTCCTGTTAATCCTAGCATGATAAAGAAGATTCAAAGAGAGTGAGATGCCAGCTCCTTTCATTCAGTCAGTAGCTTCAAACATTTCTGGATGTTTTTCAATGGCAAAAATCAATGAATATTGTAAATGCACAAACAGTAATATCTCCACATTGCACGGTGCAATTCTGAAATTTTTAGCTTTTTCCTGTTAATCCTAGCATGATAAAGAAGATTCAAAGAGAGTGAGATGCCAGCTCCTTTCATTCAGTCAGTAGCTTCAAACATTTCTGGTATATGAAAAACATGTTTTTCAATGGCAAAAATCAATGAATATTGTAAATGCACAAACAGTAATATCTCCACATTGCACGGTGCAATTCTGAAATTTTTAGCTTTTTCCTGTTAATCCTAGCATGATAAAGAAGATTCAAAGAGAGTGAGATGCCAGCTCCTTTCATTCAGTCAGTAGCTTCAAACATTTCTGGTATATGAAAAACATGTTTTTCAATGGCAAAAATCAATGAATATTGTAAATGCACAAACAGTAATATCTCCACATTGCACGGTGCAATTCTGAAATTTTTAGCTTTTTCCTGTTAATCCTAGCATGATAAAGAAGATTCAAAGAGAGTGAGATGCCAGCTCCTTTCATTCAGTCAGTAGCTTCAAACATTTCTGGACGTTTTTCAATGGCAAAAATCAATGAATATTGTAAATGCACAAACAGTAATATCTCCACATTGCACGGTGCAATTCTGAAATTTTTAGCTTTTTCCTGTTAATCCTAGCATGATAAAGAAGATTCAAAGAGAGTGAGATGCCAGCTCCTTTCATTCAGTCAGTAGCTTCAAACATTTCTGGACGTTTTTCAATGGCAAAAATCAATGAATATTGTAAATGCACAAACAGTAATATCTCCACATTGCACGGTGCAATTCTGAAATTTTTAGCTTTTTCCTGTTAATCCTAGCATGATAAAGAAGATTCAAAGAGAGTGAGATGCCAGCTCCTTTCATTCAGTCAGTAGCTTCAAACATTTCTGGTATATGAAAAACATGTTTTTCAATGGCAAAAATCAATGAATATTGTAAATGCACAAACAGTAATATCTCCACATTGCACGGTGCAATTCTGAAATTTTTAGCTTTTTCCTGTTAATCCTAGCATGATAAAGAAGATTCAAAGAGAGTGAGATGCCAGCTCCTTTCATTCAGTCAGTAGCTTCAAACATTTCTGGTATATGAAAAACATGTTTTTCAATGGCAAAAATCAATGAATATTGTAAATGCACAAACAGTAATATCTCCACATTGCACGGTGCAATTCTGAAATTTTTAGCTTTTTCCTGTTAATCCTAGCATGATAAAGAAGATTCAAAGAGAGTGAGATGCCAGCTCCTTTCATTCAGTCAGTAGCTTCAAACATTTCTGGTATATGAAAAACATGTTTTTCAATGGCAAAAATCAATGAATATTGTAAATGCACAAACAGTAATATCTCCACATTGCACGGTGCAATTCTGAAATTTTTAGCTTTTTCCTGTTAATCCTAGCATGATAAAGAAGATTCAAAGAGAGTGAGATGGGGGGGAGTGGCCTGAGCACAGGACGAGATGGCAGCTTGATCCTGAGCTCCCTGAGGGCTTCGCTTTAAAGCTACTTTTTAAGCAACAAAAGAAGATTTTTTTCCAAAATTCTTATATAATTTGACTTCCTATCATTCAGGGATCATTTTGACACCAAAGAATCCCTGCTAACCCCATCAACCCTGGAGATGCTTTGTGCTCAGACATTTGGGTGAGGCTCAGAATCCACCATTGAAGTGACTCTGTAATGTGGCCCTACAGGATTGTGGACCCATTTATGCCCTTTTACCTCCGGACCCAGGATTACATCGTTTTATACCGGACTTAAGGACTATCAGCAGGCTTTATATGCAGCTGCGGTAAGTCCTGGTGAGCATTCCAGTCCTTGAGGCTGTGACGTGCCCCTTTAAGCTCACAGATCGGTGGGGGCACATATTTCTCTCACTTCATTTAACTGAACATTACATACTGGGCCCCCTGACTGTTGTTAGAGCTTATATTTAAACCCACGGGGTGGCACATTTTGGTTCTGGTTCTGACACCCAGGCGATTATTGGCGGCCCTTTTTTTGTTTCCAGTCACTCTGCGGCCCTTTTCTTGTTTCCAGTCACTCTGCAACGTGACTCTGGAGTGACTGTGATAGCAGCGCAGGTCTGCTCTGCTCTGCTCCTGACCCCGGGAGCAGGACCTTACAGCAGCATCAGCTGTCCCGACACCGGACCCAAGAACAGAGGAGAAGAGGAGACTGAGATCGAGTTACTGGCGATATCCTGAATAAATCCCAGCTCTGCAATCTGCTGTCACAGCCCCACGGAGGACCGGACCGGACCTGCAGGACCCCAACCCATAAAGAAGCGGCACTACCACCCCCGGACCAAATACAATCAACCCCACTGGACCCCGAGGACGAGACCCCTGCTGCCGGCGAGGGACTGAGAATCTAGCTTGTCCGACGCGGAGCTCAGGAGACTGGGACGGAGCGGGACTTCATATCTAAGGCTAAGGTTAGATAAGCCCTGGCTGATGCCAGGGCTCTTATTGAATTTCTGGGGTCCGTTGCTCAGGGTTCCGGGGCTGCTCCGGTAGTAGCGGTGTCCCCTTGTGTCCCTGTGAAGCTGCTGCGACCCTTTCCCCCCTCGGCTTACTGCCACCGCTGCTGTCTGCGCCCGGCTCTCTCCTCTCCGGCTGTTACATGCACCTCAGGCTGTTCCCATAGCAGCGGTTCCCCCTCCTCTGCTCCAGAGCCGGCATCAGCTGTTTTCTCTGATGCCGGGCACTGCCGGTATATGTGACTGGTGTTTCCACGTTATATAGTGGCGGCGGTACCTCTCCTTCCTCTGACAGGGAGCCGCTCCGTTCCCCCTGCTTCCAGCTGCTGAGTGCCGCCGGTGCCGAGGTCCGTTCCAGCTACCCCCGCTGTGCCGCTCTGCTGTGTATGTTTCTGTGGTGCCTGGACCCTGCAGACCCCTGTGGCTGCCTCCCCCTCCTGTGACAGCGCCGCTGCGCTTTGATTTTTGCCTCTGGTCCCCCGCTGCTGTCTGTGCCCGGCTCTCTCCTCTCCGGCTGTTACATGCACCTCAGGCTTTTCCCATAGCAGCGGTTCCCCCTCCTCTGCTCCGGAGCCGGCATCAGCTGTTTTCTCTGATGCCGGGCACTGCCGGTATATGTGACTGGTGTTTCCACGTTATATAGTGGCGGCGGTACCTCTCCTTCCTCTGACAGGGAGCCGCTCCGTTCCCCCTGCTTCCAGCTGCTGAGTGCCGCCGGTGCCGAGGTCCGTTCCAGCTACCCCCGCTGTGCCGCTCTGCTGTGTATGTTTCTGTGGTGCCTGGACCCTGCAGACCCCTGTGGCTGCCTCCCCCTCCTGTGACAGCGCCGCTGCGCTTTGATTTTTGCCTCTGGTCCCCCGCTGCATCAGCCCCGCTGCCCTCCACTCTCACACACTTCCAATCAGCTGATATACTTTAAATCTCCAGCCCCCTGCTGCAGCGTAGCTCAGCACTGCTGTCCATGGTGCTGATCAAATTCTCCTGCCCTCTGCTGCGGCGTCGCTCTGCACTGCTGTCCATGGTGCTGATCTGAACTGCTGTCCATGGTGCTGATCTTGTATTGGTCTGTACTGCTGTCCATGGTGCTGATCTTGTATTAGTCTGTGCTGCTGTCCATGGTGCTGATCTGAACTGCTGTCCATGGTGCTGATCTTATATTAGTCTGTACTGCTGTCCATGGTGCTGAACTTATACCAGTCAATTTCTCCTGCCTCCTGCTGCAGCGTCGCTTTGAACTGCTGTCCAAGGTGCTGATTCTATATTAATACTGATACAGAGGTTTATTAAACTCCAAACGGTGTAATATCATTTTGACTGCGAGACTTGTCTCTGAGGGGAGGGGGGGGATAGAAGGATCTGTTTCTGCCCTCATATATATACCCTGTGTCTATGCTACTTGATATATATATAACAGTTGGTGCCCATGGAACTCTACAGATTTGCAAGCCTCCATAATAATTAGTTTCATGTTAAGAACTATATGTGCCTTTTATTTTTATCCCTCAGGTCAATTTCATTATTTTTATTTTTTTTTTTTTTTTTGTTACTTTTGATTGTAATTCATATTTTAAGGATTGCATTTTAGGGGGTACATAATTTTGCAGTTTTTAAGGGTATTGATTGTCTCTTGTTGGACTGATATTTGTTTAACGCAAATTTCTTCTAGCCATTGTTCCCAGTCATTTTGCAACCCTAAAGTCTTTTGTCCACCCTTTAGGTTAAATATTTCTAGTGTCATTTTAGTGTTTTTTCTATAAATATATACCCATAGGTCTGATATTTTATAATGGCGGCTAATAAAAAAAATACCCAAAAGTCTTTGGAAGCTCCCCTTAAAACTAGTGCGGTTAGAGCGAAGTCCTCCCAACGCTTTTCATTTTCAAACCCATCAGAAGATGCTGTCAATACTGTCAGTCCACTTAAGTCCAGATCACCTCATAGAAATCTGGAAGACAGACAGAGTTCTAAAATAAACTCTCCCACCAAAGAATCTTCTAAAAGTCTATTATCTCCAAAACCACAGAGAATTCCTGATGCTAAACCTGCCCCTTCTACCGTAGTTAAAGAAAAAAAAGTGGAAGAGATGGATATTTCCATCTCATCAAAGAGAAGGGACCCAGGAGCCTGGAGCAACAAGTATTCTTCACTGGCTACGAGTTCGGAGGAGGAATCCTCGGACACGTCTCCTAATCCTAGTCCAGATAAGAGACGTGCTAAAAAGGACTTTTCCCCTTCGTCCCCAGACCCTACGCTTAGTGTCCCGGTCAAAATGCCCATTTCACAAGAGTTGGGAAATACCGACCTTGGTTCATATCTGGACAATCTTTTAAAGACGATTGACAGAAATATGAAACTGGGCTTCGAGAAACAGGTAGACACTATGAAATCTACTTTGGAAGCTTTTGGTCTTAAATTGGAGGAAAACACTAAAAGACTTGAAACGGTGGAGGGAAAGGTAGAGTCTGTCTCTTCTGATAATCTAGAAATTAAATCTGAACTTAAAAGACTCAGATTAAAAGTTGCGGATTTGGAGGATAGGAGTAGGAGAAATAATTTGAAGATTAGGGGCATATCTGAGGATGTTTCTCCCTCAGGTATCTCGGCTTTTCTCAAAGACTTATTTCACAAGACAATCCCATCCCTTTCTGAGCAGGATCTTATCATTGATAGGGCCCATCGCTTATTTCGTCCGACCTCCATTTCCTCGGATCTTCCTAGGGATGTAATAGCTAGGTTACATTTCTTCTCGACCAAAGAGAGAATCTTGAATTATATCAGGGAAAATAGGACTTTTCCAGAGCCTTTCTCGCACCTAAAAATCTTCTCCGATTTTTCCAAAGAAACCATGGATGCAAGAAGGTCATACAAATTGACCACAGATAGACTGAGGGATATGAATATCCCATATAGGTGGGGCTTTCCAGTAAAGTTGCTGATTTTCTTTAACCGGAAAACATTCACTCTTACAGATCCTGATGAAGGCCCTAAATTTTTTGATTTTATAAAAGACATTTCCTACAAAGTTACAAAGGCACCTCACCGCTGAAATGATAAACACTACTCCCTCGGGAGCCCTCTTTAAAAATAATCTCATTTTATCACCTCACCTAACATGCTATAATAAATTTATCATTCTTCTTTATATTTAGCCTTCATGGTTTGTCCACATTATTTTTCCCCCCAATCTGAGGGAGAACCTTTTCGGTGAAGGTTCCCTCAGGAGATTTTTTGATTCGTTTTTTTTTCTTTTTCTTTGAATATTTGGTTATTGTTATTACTATCTTTGAATTAATATTAGAGATATTGTATTCCAGCTTTGATTGTCGGTTGATTTTTATTTTTTGGGAATTTGTTGGACCAACTGACCCCTCTCCTTTTGACTTACTTTAATTATTAATTTACATATGCCTATCAAGATCATCACCTATAATGTAAGAGGCCTAAACAGTCCCAATAAGAGATTCTCCCTTTGGAAGGAATTGGGTCATCTTGGTGCTGATGTTGCGTGTCTTCAGGAGACAAGGTTTGCCGAGGGAAAACACCCTACCTTCACCCACAAACGCTACCCTCATATATTTGAATCCACTAGCGACCGGAAAAAAGCCGGTGTAGCTACAGTGATCAGAGATTCTGTCCCATTTGAGTTTTTAGATCAGCATAAAGATGTCAATGGAAGGTTCCATATATTGCTCTGTAAACTGAATAATCATGAGTGCACTGTTGTTAACCTATACGCCCCAAATAAAAAGCAAATACCCTTTTTGAATAAGGTTTTTAGAAAGGTTGAAGAGGTTAGGAGAGGCGAATTGATTTTTTTGGGAGACTTCAACATGGTCCCGGACGGGCATATGGACTCTTCCTCCCCCAGCCGTCATTTATACCCGACACTAAACAATTGGCTTTATAAAAATGAACTATTTGATACATTTAGATGTCTGCAAACTACCTCCAAAGAATTCTCCCATTTTTCGGACGCGCATCAAACGGCCTCTAGAATTGACTTAATAATAACTGACGTTTTTTCTTTACCCAAATTCTCTAACGTATCTATAGGCCTTAGGTCTCTATCAGATCATGCCCCTACGTCATGTGAAATTCATATTGGTCCTCTTATTAAAAATGGATTTCTTTGGAAATGTAGATCTTCACTTATTCATAACCCCAAAAACAAAAAAATTATTGAAAAAGCTATTTCTGATTATTTTAGGGAGAACGATACCCCAGATTTATCTAATCCCTTCTCCAGCTGGTGCGCTCACAAGGCCGTCCTTCGTGGTGTACTAATGCAGATATCCTCATCTGAAAAAAAAGAAAAAAGATCAAAAATTAATTCTCTTCAAAAACTGATTAGGGAAAAAGAATTAGAGCAAATTAATCTTCCTTCCCCTTCCCCAATAATTCAAAAAGAACTCTCAAATTTAAGGGTAGAGCTAAAATCAGAAATTTCTTCCTCCTATGATGCAATTATTCGGAAATCAAAATTTAATTACTATGCGGCTCTAAATAAACCTACCCGCTTTATGGCCCGCCTAGTCAAATGTAAAAGAGCAATTAATAGAATAGATAAAATAAAAAACAATAGTGGAATAACATTTTGCCACCCTAAAGATATAGTGAACCAGTTTGCAAATTTTTACAAAAAACTCTACAACATCAAAACTGATCCTCTAATTTCCCATCCTCACCCAGATGCAATCAACAAATTTTTATCCTCCATTAACCTACCGAAATTGAGCCCTCTGGATCACGAGTCATTGAATAAGCCTTTTTCTAACCTTGAAATTATTAACACAATAAAGCAACTTAAAGATTTCAGGGCTCCGGGTCCAGATGGGTTCATCAATGAGTATTATAAAACTTTTTGTGACCTACTTTCTTCCCCTCTCACGAAAATTTTCAATCATGCTTCCTCAATAAGCTCCTTCCCCTCAGAAATGCTGGAAGCCACCATTACCCTAATACCCAAGTCTAAGGACGAGAGAGATAATGTTAAAAATTATAGGCCCATTTCGCTAATTAACACTGATATTAAGATATATTCGAAAATTCTGGCCAATCGTTTATCGACTATACTCCCATCTCTCATCAACGACGATCAGATTGGCTTCGTTGGTGGGAGGCAAGCAACTGATGGCTCTAGAAGACTTCTGAATATTATTAAGGTGATAAATACGGCGAAACTCCCAACTTCATTGCTTGCTTTAGACGCTGAAAAAGCTTTCGACAGGTTAAATTGGCTATACCTTAAACTCACCCTTATTAAATTCGGTTTTGATAACAAATTTCTCTCTTCAATTATGGCCCTCTATTCTAACCCCCAAGCAAAAATTTATGTTAACAATTATCTCTCCAATCCAATCCCTATCACAAATGGTACTAGACAGGGTTGCGCACTTTCCCCCCTTCTCTTTGTCCTGGCTATGGAGCCTTTGGCACAGAGGATTAGAGAAAACACTGACATTAGGGGGATTTCTACCCCATCTCGAGAATTTAAAATTGGCCTCTTTGCAGATGATGTTATGCTTTCCTTGCTGGACCCAGTAAATTCGGTTGCGGAAGTTTCGAAGGTTCTAGAACTATTCTCTCAGATTTCTTATTTTAAGATCAATAATGAGAAGTCTAAACTTTTAAACATTAATCTGGACCGTCAGACGAGAGAGGTTTTACACTGGAGATTTTCCTTCGGTCTGGCTAAACGCAATCTGACTTATTTGGGGATCAGTATTGGTAAAACTATTAACTCAACAATTTCTGACAACCTGGTTCTGATTGAGGATATCGTCCGTGGAGATTTGATGGAATTTTTGAAAAGAGATTTGTCATGGTGGGGTAGAGTCCTCTCTATTAAGATGTTTGTTCTACCCAAAATCTTGTATTTTTTCCGCAACTTACCTTTAACTATTTCTCACATCTTTATTCAAAAAATTCAAAATCAGATTAATTCCTATGTCTGGGATAATAAACGTGCGAGGATATCTGCAGATATATTGTACAAGAATAAGTGCAACGGAGGTCTGAGCCACCCTAATATTTCCGCTTACTATTTGGCAAACCTCATCAAACAGAGCAGTAATTGGTTTAATTCTGACAGTCCCCCAGCTTGGATGACTCTGGAGACCTTCTTAAATAATGGTTCTTCTCCCCGTGAATTGTTACTTAGGCATCTCTTTAAACAGTGCACTCATGATTCTTCCCATCCTATTTTCCAGGCGATTATTGACGCCTGGAAAAAAATCGCCAAAAGAAAGAAAAAGAGTCCCCTAAGAGATTCTGATAGGGATAAGTTTTCTTTTGTCAAAAACTTTCCAATTGGTTTTGTTGCTGATCTGTATAACTCTTCCATTCCAGATCAGTGGGACAATAAAGGGTTAAGGAAAATTGGAGACTTCTATGAAGCTTCTGCCTTTATTCCTTTCCAAACTCTTAAAAAAAGATTCAACTTACCTTCCTCTGATTTCTTTTTATACTCTCATTTAAAGAGCATTATTCTGGAATTTATTTCTGGTAAACTTATTGTTTCTGAAACCTCGGTGAACCTGTTAAGCAACCCATCCCACAAAATTTTTTGGAGCCTGAGACACATATATAACAGCTTCAATAATGATCTTTCCTTCCAAAAACACCTCTACATGATACGCTGGGAAAAAGATCTAAAACTCAATTTCCAATCCGATCAATGGGAGAGTGCTGTTCTTTTTTCTCAGGCCTCTAATATATCTATGCCCTTACAAGAGGCTTACTTCAAAATTCTAACCAGATGGTATTACACTCCAATCAGGCTTCACCATATAAAGCCCAGCAACTCTCCCCTTTGTTGGAGGGAGTGCGGCCTTAGGGGAGATCTTTTACATCTCTTTTGGAGCTGCCCTAAAATCCGGAATCTATGGGCTCAGATCTCTTCTTTGGTAGATGACCTTTTAGGCAGACCTGTAGTATTGACCCCTCAAATGGCTTTACTATCCTTAGATCTTGAACCATATAAGTCGTTTGAAAGATCTTTGGTGATTCACTTATTTTCAGTGTGTAAGAACGCATTGGCTTTTTATTGGAGAAAGTCATATGTCCCCACTTTGGAGGACTTAGTTGATAAGATGAATCTCCATAGAATATTTGAACTCAGATTTGCCCTTATCAACAATAATTTACTTAAATTTTCTAGGAAGTGGGATATTTGGCTCACTAAATTCCCTCAACCCTCTCATAACGCTGGAACATCTTAATGTGTGTCGTGTTTAGCTCATTAATATGTTTAATTTTTGCTAATGATAGTAATGTGTGTTTAAAGCGTTCAAATTTCTGTATTATCGTATATACTATTTGACGAACAAATTTCTCCCATCTTTCCTGATTATCCATTCCCGTTTGTTCCCTTTCCCTTTCCCTTCCCTCAGAATTTTTCCCTTATTATGAATATTCTTTTGTCACTACTTTTATGCTACGTGTGTTATTCCCCTGTTAAATTGTTTATTAAAAATAAAAAAAATATGGTAAAACAAAGAGAGTGAGATGCCAGCTCCTTTCATTCAGTCAGTAGCTTCAAACATTTCTGGACGTTTTTCAATGGCAAAAATCAATGAATATTGTAAATGCACAAACAGTAATATCTCCACATTGCACGGTGCAATTCTGAAATTTTTAGCTTTTTCCTGTTAATCCTAGCATGATAAAGAAGATTCAAAGAGAGTGAGATGCCAGCTCCTTTCATTCAGTCAGTAGCTTCAAACATTTCTGGTATATGAAAAACATGTTTTTCAATGGCAAAAATCAATGAATATTGTAAATGCACAAACAGTAATATCTCCACATTGCACGGTGCAATTCTGAAATTTTTAGCTTTTTCCTGTTAATCCTAGCATGATAAAGAAGATTCAAAGAGAGTGAGATGCCAGCTCCTTTCATTCAGTCAGTAGCTTCAAACATTTCTGGACGTTTTTCAATGGCAAAAATCAATGAATATTGTAAATGCACAAACAGTAATATCTCCACATTGCACGGTGCAATTCTGAAATTTTTAGCTTTTTCCTGTTAATCCTAGCATGATAAAGAAGATTCAAAGAGAGTGAGATGCCAGCTCCTTTCATTCAGTCAGTAGCTTCAAACATTTCTGGACGTTTTTCAATGGCAAAAATCAATGAATATTGTAAATGCACAAACAGTAATATCTCCACATTGCACGGTGCAATTCTGAAATTTTTAGCTTTTTCCTGTTAATCCTAGCATGATAAAGAAGATTCAAAGAGAGTGAGATGCCAGCTCCTTTCATTCAGTCAGTAGCTTCAAACATTTCTGGTATATGAAAAACATGTTTTTCAATGGCAAAAATCAATGAATATTGTAAATGCACAAACAGTAATATCTCCACATTGCACGGTGCAATTCTGAAATTTTTAGCTTTTTCCTGTTAATCCTAGCATGATAAAGAATATTCAAAGAGAGTGAGATGCCAGCTCCTTTCATTCAGTCAGTAGCTTCAAACATTTCTGGTATATGAAAAACATGTTTTTCAATGGCAAAAATCAATGAATATTGTAAATGCACAAACAGTAATATCTCCACATTGCACGGTGCAATTCTGAAATTTTTAGCTTTTTCCTGTTAATCCTAGCATGATAAAGAAGATTCAAAGAGAGTGAGATGCCAGCTCCTTTCATTCAGTCAGTAGCTTCAAACATTTCTGGACGTTTTTCAATGGCAAAAATCAATGAATATTGTAAATGCACAAACAGTAATATCTCCACATTGCACGGTGCAATTCTGAAATTTTTAGCTTTTTCCTGTTAATCCTAGCATGATAAAGAAGATTCAAAGAGAGTGAGATGCCAGCTCCTTTCATTCAGTCAGTAGCTTCAAACATTTCTGTACGTTTTTC
The DNA here is from genome assembly GCF_046119375.1 of Phyllobates terribilis. Lineage (NCBI taxonomy): Eukaryota > Metazoa > Chordata > Amphibia > Anura > Dendrobatidae > Phyllobates > Phyllobates terribilis. Next base: position 29,613 of record NW_027369436.1, read on the forward strand.
AATGGCAAAAATCAATGAATATTGTAAATGCACAAACAGTAATATCTCCACATTGCACGGTGCAATTCTGAAATTTTTAGCTTTTTCCTGTTAATCCTAGCATGATAAAGAAGATTCAAAGAGAGTGAGATGCCAGCTCCTTTCATTCAGTCAGTAGCTTCAAACATTTCTGGACGTTTTTCAATGGCAAAAATCAATGAATATTGTAAATGCACAAACAGTAATATCTCCACATTGCACGGTGCAATTCTGAAATTTTTAGCTTTTTCCTGTTAATCCTAGCATGATAAAGAAGATTCAAAGAGAGTGAGATGCCAGCTCCTTTCATTCAGTCAGTAGCTTCAAACATTTCTGGTATATGAAAAACATGTTTTTCAATGGCAAAAATCAATGAATATTGTAAATGCACAAACAGTAATATCTCCACATTGCACGGTGCAATTCTGAAATTTTTAGCTTTTTCCTGTTAATCCTAGCATGATAAAGAAGATTCAAAGAGAGTGAGATGCCAGCTCCTTTCATTCAGTCAGTAGCTTCAAACATTTCTGGTATATGAAAAACATGTTTTTCAATGGCAAAAATCAATGAATATTGTAAATGCACAAACAGTAATATCTCCACATTGCACGGTGCAATTCTGAAATTTTTAGCTTTTTCCTGTTAATCCTAGCATGATAAAGAAGATTCAAAGAGAGTGAGATGCCAGCTCCTTTCATTCAGTCAGTAGCTTCAAACATTTCTGGACGTTTTTCAATGGCAAAAATCAATGAATATTGTAAATGCACAAACAGTAATATCTCCACATTGCACGGTGCAATTCTGAAATTTTTAGCTTTTTCCTGTTAATCCTAGCATGATAAAGAAGATTCAAAGAGAGTGAGATGCCAGCTCCTTTCATTCAGTCAGTAGCTTCAAACATTTCTGGTATATGAAAAACATGTTTTTCAATGGCAAAAATCAATGAATATTGTAAATGCACAAACAGTAATATCTCCACATTGCACGGTGCAATTCTGAAATTTTTAGCTTTTTCCTGTTAATCCTAGCATGATAAAGAAGATTCAAAGAGAGTGAGATGCCAGCTCCTTTCATTCAGTCAGTAGCTTCAAACATTTCTGGTATATGAAAAACATGTTTTTCAATGGCAAAAATCAATGAATATTGTAAATGCACAAACAGTAATATCTCCACATTGCACGGTGCAATTCTGAAATTTTTAGCTTTTTCCTGTTAATCCTAGCATGATAAAGAAGATTCAAAGAGAGTGAGATGCCAGCTCCTTTCATTCAGTCAGTAGCTTCAAACATTTCTGGTATATGAAAAACATGTTTTTCAATGGCAAAAATCAATGAATATTGTAAATGCACAAACAGTAATATCTCCACATTGCACGGTGCAATTCTGAAATTTTTTGCTTTTTCCTGTTAATCCTAGCATGATAAAGAAGATTCAAAGAGAGTGAGATGCCAGCTCCTTTCATTCAGTCAGTAGCTTCAAACATTTCTGGTATATGAAAAACATGTTTTTCAATGGCAAAAATCAATGAATATTGTAAATGCACAAACAGTAATATCTCCACATTGCACGGTGCAATTCTGAAATTTTTAGCTTTTTCCTGTTAATCCTAGCATGATAAAGAAGATTCAAAGAGAGTGAGATGCCAGCTCCTTTCATTCAGTCAGTAGCTTCAAACATTTCTGGTATATGAAAAACATGTTTTTCAATGGCAAAAATCAATGAATATTGTAAATGCACAAACAGTAATATCTCCACATTGCACGGTGCAATTCTGAAATTTTTAGCTTTTTCCTGTTAATCCTAGCATGATAAAGAAGATTCAAAGAGAGTGAGATGCCAGCTCCTTTCATTCAGTCAGTAGCTTCAAACATTTCTGGACGTTTTTCAATGGCAAAAATCAATGAATATTGTAAATGCACAAACAGTAATATCTCCACATTGCACGGTGCAATTCTGAAATTTTTTGCTTTTTCCTGTTAATCCTAGCATGATAAAGAAGATTCAAAGAGAGTGAGATGCCAGCTCCTTTCATTCAGTCAGTAGCTTCAAACATTTCTGGTATATGAAAAACATGTTTTTCAATGGCAAAAATCAATGAATATTGTAAATGCACAAACAGTAATATCTCCACATTGCACGGTGCAATTCTGAAATTTTTAGCTTTTTCCTGTTAATCCTAGCATGATAAAGAAGATTCAAAGAGAGTGAGATGCCAGCTCCTTTCATTCAGTCAGTAGCTTCAAACATTTCTGGTATATGAAAAACATGTTTTTCAATGGCAAAAATCAATGAATATTGTAAATGCACAAACAGTAATATCTCCACATTGCACGGTGCAATTCTGAAATTTTTAGCTTTTTCCTGTTAATCCTAGCATGATAAAGAAGATTCAAAGAGAGTGAGATGCCAGCTCCTTTCATTCAGTCAGTAGCTTCAAACATTTCTGGACGTTTTTCAATGGCAAAAATCAATGAATATTGTAAATGCACAAACAGTAATATCTCCACATTGCACGGTGCAATTCTGAAATTTTTAGCTTTTTCCTGTTAATCCTAGCATGATAAAGAAGATTCAAAGAGAGTGAGATGCCAGCTCCTTTCATTCAGTCAGTAGCTTCAAACATTTCTGGACGTTTTTCAATGGCAAAAATCAATGAATATTGTAAATGCACAAGCAGTAATATCTCCACATTGCACGGTGCAATTCTGAAATTTTTAGCTTTTTCCTGTTAATCCTAGCATGATAAAGAAGATTCAAAGAGAGTGAGATGCCAGCTCCTTTCATTCAGTCAGTAGCTTCAAACATTTCTGGTATATGAAAAACATGTTTTTCAATGGCAAAAATCAATGAATATTGTAAATGCACAAACAGTAATATCTCCACATTGCACGGTGCAATTCTGAAATTTTTAGCTTTTTCCTGTTAATCCTAGCATGATAAAGAAGATTCAAAGAGAGTGAGATGCCAGCTCCTTTCATTCAGTCAGTAGCTTCAAACATTTCTGGACGTTTTTCAATGGCAAAAATCAATGAATATTGTAAATGCACAAACAGTAATATCTCCACATTGCACGGTGCAATTCTGAAATTTTTTGCTTTTTCCTGCTAATCCTAGCATGATAAAGAAGATTCAAAGAGAGTGAGATGCCAGCTCCTTTCATTCAGTCAGTAGCTTCAAACATTTCTGGACGTTTTTCAATGGCAAAAATCAATGAATATTGTAAATGCACAAACAGTAATATCTCCACATTGCACGGTGCAATTCTGAAATTTTTAGCTTTTTCCTGTTAATCCTAGCATGATAAAGAAGATTCAAAGAGAGTGAGATGCCAGCTCCTTTCATTCAGTCAGTAGCTTCAAACATTTCTGGTATATGAAAAACATGTTTTTCAATGGCAAAAATCAATGAATATTGTAAATGCACAAACAGTAATATCTCCACATTGCACGGTGCAATTCTGAAATTTTTAGCTTTTTCCTGTTAATCCTAGCATGATAAAGAAGATTCAAAGAGAGTGAGATGCCAGCTCCTTTCATTCAGTCAGTAGCTTCAAACATTTCTGGTATATGAAAAACATGTTTTTCAATGGCAAAAATCAATGAATATTGTAAATGCACAAACAGTAATATCTCCACATTGCACGGTGCAATTCTGAAATTTTTAGCTTTTTCCTGTTAATCCTAGCATGATAAAGAAGATTCAAAGAGAGTGAGATGCCAGCTCCTTTCATTCAGTCAGTAGCTTCAAACATTTCTGGACGTTTTTCAATGGCAAAAATCAATGAATATTGTAAATGCACAAACAGTAATATCTCCACATTGCACGGTGCAATTCTGAAATTTTTAGCTTTTTCCTGTTAATCCTAGCATGATAAAGAAGATTCAAAGAGAGTGAGATGCCAGCTCCTTTCATTCAGTCAGTAGCTTCAAACATTTCTGGTATATGAAAAACATGTTTTTCAATGGCAAAAATCAATGAATATTGTAAATGCACAAACAGTAATATCTCCACATTGCACGGTGCAATTCTGAAATTTTTAGCTTTTTCCTGTTAATCCTAGCATGATAAAGAAGATTCAAAGAGAGTGAGATGCCAGCTCCTTTCATTCAGTCAGTAGCTTCAAACATTTCTGGTATATGAAAAACATGTTTTTCAATGGCAAAAATCAATGAATATTGTAAATGCACAAACAGTAATATCTCCACATTGCACGGTGCAATTCTGAAATTTTTAGCTTTTTCCTGTTAATCCTAGCATGATAAAGAAGATTCAAAGAGAGTGAGATGCCAGCTCCTTTCATTCAGTCAGTAGCTTCAAACATTTCTGGACGTTTTTCAATGGCAAAAATCAATGAATATTGTAAATGCACAAACAGTAATATCTCCACATTGCACGGTGCAATTCTGAAATTTTTAGCTTTTTCCTGTTAATCCTAGCATGATAAAGAAGATTCAAAGAGAGTGAGATGCCAGCTCCTTTCATTCAGTCAGTAGCTTCAAACATTTCTGGACGTTTTTCAATGGCAAAAATCAATGAATATTGTAAATGCACAAACAGTAATATCTCCACATTGCACGGTGCAATTCTGAAATTTTTAGCTTTTTCCTGCTAATCCTAGCATGATAAAGAAGATTCAAAGAGAGTGAGATGCCAGCTCCTTTCATTCAGTCAGTAGCTTCAAACATTTCTGGTATATGAAAAACATGTTTTTCAATGGCAAAAATCAATGAATATTGTAAATGCACAAACAGTAATATCTCCACATTGCACGGTGCAATTCTGAAATTTTTAGCTTTTTCCTGTTAATCCAAGCATGATAAAGAAGATTCAAAGAGAGTGAGATGCCAGCTCCTTTCATTCAGTCAGTAGCTTCAAACATTTCTGGACGTTTTTCAATGGCAAAAATCAATGAATATTGTAAATGCACAAACAGTAATATCTCCACATTGCACGGTGCAATTCTGAAATTTTTAGCTTTTTTCTGCTAATCCTAGCATGATAAAGAAGATTCAAAGAGAGTGAGATGCCAGCTCCTTTCATTCAGTCAGTAGCTTCAAACATTTCTGGTATATGAAAAACATGTTTTTCAATGGCAAAAATCAATGAATATTGTAAATGCACAAACAGTAATATCTCCACATTGCACGGTGCAATTCTGAAATTTTTAGCTTTTTCCTGTTAATCCTAGCATGATAAAGAAGATTCAAAGAGAGTGAGATGCCAGCTCCTTTCATTCAGTCAGTAGCTTCAAACATTTCTGGACGTTTTTCAATGGCAAAAATCAATGAATATTGTAAATGCACAAACAGTAATATCTCCACATTGCACGGTGCAATTCTGAAATTTTTAGCTTTTTCCTGTTAATCCTAGCATGATAAAGAAGATTCAAAGAGAGTGAGATGCCAGCTCCTTTCATTCAGTCAGTAGCTTCAAACATTTCTGGTATATGAAAAACATGTTTTTCAATGGCAAAAATCAATGAATATTGTAAATGCACAAACAGTAATATCTCCACATTGCACGGTGCAATTCTGAAATTTTTAGCTTTTTCCTGTTAATCCTAGCATGATAAAGAAGATTCAAAGAGAGTGAGATGCCAGCTCCTTTCATTCAGTCAGTAGCTTCAAACATTTCTGGTATATGAAAAACATGTTTTTCAATGGCAAAAATCAATGAATATTGTAAATGCACAAACAGTAATATCTCCACATTGCACGGTGCAATTCTGAAATTTTTAGCTTTTTCCTGTTAATCCTAGCATGATAAAGAAGATTCAAAGAGAGTGAGATGCCAGCTCCTTTCATTCAGTCAGTAGCTTCAAACATTTCTGGACGTTTTTCAATGGCAAAAATCAATGAATATTGTAAATGCACAAACAGTAATATCTCCACATTGCACGGTGCAATTCTGAAATTTTTAGCTTTTTCCTGTTAATCCTAGCATGATAAAGAAGATTCAAAGAGAGTGAGATGCCAGCTCCTTTCATTCAGTCAGTAGCTTCAAACATTTCTGGTATATGAAAAACATGTTTTTCAATGGCAAAAATCAATGAATATTGTAAATGCACAAACAGTAATATCTCCACATTGCACGGTGCAATTCTGAAATTTTTAGCTTTTTCCTGTTAATCCTAGCATGATAAAGAAGATTCAAAGAGAGTGAGATGCCAGCTCCTTTCATTCAGTCAGTAGCTTCAAACATTTCTGGTATATGAAAAACATGTTTTTCAATGGCAAAAATCAATGAATATTGTAAATGCACAAACAGTAATATCTCCACATTGCACGGTGCAATTCTGAAATTTTTAGCTTTTTCCTGTTAATCCTAGCATGATAAAGAAGATTCAAAGAGAGTGAGATGCCAGCTCCTTTCATTCAGTCAGTAGCTTCAAACATTTCTGGTATATGAAAAACATGTTTTTCAATGGCAAAAATCAATGAATATTGTAAATGCACAAACAGTAATATCTCCACATTGCACGGTGCAATTCTGAAATTTTTAGCTTTTTCCTGTTAATCCTAGCATGATAAAGAAGATTCAAAGAGAGTGAGATGCCAGCTCCTTTCATTCAGTCAGTAGCTTCAAACATTTCTGGACGTTTTTCAATGGCAAAAATCAATGAATATTGTAAATGCACAAACAGTAATATCTCCACATTGCACGGTGCAATTCTGAAATTTTTAGCTTTTTCCTGTTAATCCTAGCATGATAAAGAAGATTCAAAGAGAGTGAGATGCCAGCTCCTTTCATTCAGTCAGTAGCTTCAAACATTTCTGGTATATGAAAAACATGTTTTTCAATGGCAAAAATCAATGAATATTGTAAATGCACAAACAGTAATATCTCCACATTGCACGGTGCAATTCTGAAATTTTTAGCTTTTTCCTGTTAATCCTAGCATGATAAAGAAGATTCAAAGAGAGTGAGATGCCAGCTCCTTTCATTCAGTCAGTAGCTTCAAACATTTCTGGTATATGAAAAACATGTTTTTCAATGGCAAAAATCAATGAATATTGTAAATGCACAAACAGTAATATCTCCACATTGCACGGTGCAATTCTGAAATTTTTAGCTTTTTCCTGTTAATCCTAGCATGATAAAGAAGATTCAAAGAGAGTGAGATGCCAGCTCCTTTCATTCAGTCAGTAGCTTCAAACATTTCTGGACGTTTTTCAATGGCAAAAATCAATGAATATTGTAAATGCACAAACAGTAATATCTCCACATTGCACGGTGCAATTCTGAAATTTTTAGCTTTTTCCTGTTAATCCTAGCATGATAAAGAAGATTCAAAGAGAGTGAGATGCCAGCTCCTTTCATTCAGTCAGTAGCTTCAAACATTTCTGGACGTTTTTCAATGGCAAAAATCAATGAATATTGTAAATGCACAAACAGTAATATCTCCACATTGCACGGTGCAATTCTGAAATTTTTAGCTTTTTCCTGCTAATCCTAGCATGATAAAGAAGATTCAAAGAGAGTGAGATGCCAGCTCCTTTCATTCAGTCAGTAGCTTCAAACATTTCTGGTATATGAAAAACATGTTTTTCAATGGCAAAAATCAATAAATATTGTAAATGCACAAACAGTAATATCTCCACATTGCACGGTGCAATTCTGAAATTTTTAGCTTTTTCCTGTTAATCCAAGCATGATAAAGAAGATTCAAAGAGAGTGAGATGCCAGCTCCTTTCATTCAGTCAGTAGCTTCAAACATTTCTGGACGTTTTTCAATGGCAAAATTCAATGAATATTGTAAATGCACAAACAGTAATATCTCCACATTGCACGGTGCAATTCTGAAATTTTTAGCTTTTTCCTGCTAATCCTAGCATGATAAAGAAGATTCAAAGAGAGTGAGATGCCAGCTCCTTTCATTCAGTCAGTAGCTTCAAACATTTCTGGTATATGAAAAACATGTTTTTCAATGGCAAAAATCAATGAATATTGTAAATGCACAAACAGTAATATCTCCACATTGCACGGTGCAATTCTGAAATTTTTAGCTTTTTCCTGTTAATCCTAGCATGATAAAGAAGATTCAAAGAGAGTGAGATGCCAGCTCCTTTCATTCAGTCAGTAGCTTCAAACATTTCTGGACGTTTTTCAATGGCAAAAATCAATGAATATTGTAAATGCACAAACAGTAATATCTCCACATTGCACGGTGCAATTCTGAAATTTTTAGCTTTTTCCTGTTAATCCTAGCATGATAAAGAAGATTCAAAGAGAGTGAGATGCCAGCTCCTTTCATTCAGTCAGTAGCTTCAAACATTTCTGGTATATGAAAAACATGTTTTTCAATGGCAAAAATCAATGAATATTGTAAATGCACAAACAGTAATATCTCCACATTGCACGGTGCAATTCTGAAATTTTTAGCTTTTTCCTGTTAATCCTAGCATGATAAAGAAGATTCAAAGAGAGTGAGATGCCAGCTCCTTTCATTCAGTCAGTAGCTTCAAACATTTCTGGTATATGAAAAACATGTTTTTCAATGGCAAAAATCAATGAATATTGTAAATGCACAAACAGTAATATCTCCACATTGCACGGTGCAATTCTGAAATTTTTAGCTTTTTCCTGTTAATCCTAGCATGATAAAGAAGATTCAAAGAGAGTGAGATGCCAGCTCCTTTCATTCAGTCAGTAGCTTCAAACATTTCTGGACGTTTTTCAATGGCAAAAATCAATGAATATTGTAAATGCACAAACAGTAATATCTCCACATTGCACGGTGCAATTCTGAAATTTTTAGCTTTTTCCTGTTAATCCTAGCATGATAAAGAAGATTCAAAGAGAGTGAGATGCCAGCTCCTTTCATTCAGTCAGTAGCTTCAAACATTTCTGGTATATGAAAAACATGTTTTTCAATGGCAAAAATCAATGAATATTGTAAATGCACAAACAGTAATATCTCCACATTGCACGGTGCAATTCTGAAATTTTTAGCTTTTTCCTGTTAATCCTAGCATGATAAAGAAGATTCAAAGAGAGTGAGATGCCAGCTCCTTTCATTCAGTCAGTAGCTTCAAACATTTCTGGTATATGAAAAACATGTTTTTCAATGGCAAAAATCAATGAATATTGTAAATGCACAAACAGTAATATCTCCACATTGCACGGTGCAATTCTGAAATTTTTAGCTTTTTCCTGTTAATCCTAGCATGATAAAGAAGATTCAAAGAGAGTGAGATGCCAGCTCCTTTCATTCAGTCAGTAGCTTCAAACATTTCTGGTATATGAAAAACATGTTTTTCAATGGCAAAAATCAATGAATATTGTAAATGCACAAACAGTAATATCTCCACATTGCACGGTGCAATTCTGAAATTTTTTGCTTTTTCCTGTTAATCCTAGCATGATAAAGAAGATTCAAAGAGAGTGAGATGCCAGCTCCTTTCATTCAGTCAGTAGCTTCAAACATTTCTGGTATATGAAAAACATGTTTTTCAATGGCAAAAATCAATGAATATTGTAAATGCACAAACAGTAATATCTCCACATTGCACGGTGCAATTCTGAAATTTTTAGCTTTTTCCTGTTAATCCTAGCATGATGAAGATTCAAAGAGAGTGAGATGCCAGCTCCTTTCATTCAGTCAGTAGCTTCAAACATTTCTGGTATATGAAAAACATGTTTTTCAATGGCAAAAATCAATGAATATTGTAAATGCACAAACAGTAATATCTCCACATTGCACGGTGCAATTCTGAAATTTTTAGCTTTTTCCTGTTAATCCTAGCATGATAAAGAAGATTCAAAGAGAGTGAGATGCCTGCTCCTTTCATTCAGTCAGTAGCTTCAAACATTTCTGGACGTTTTTCAATGGCAAAAATCAATGAATATTGTAAATGCACAAACAGTAATATCTCCACATTGCACGGTGCAATTCTGAAATTTTTTGCTTTTTCCTGTTAATCCTAGCATGATAAAGAAGATTCAAAGAGAGTGAGATGCCAGCTCCTTTCATTCAGTCAGTAGCTTCAAACATTTCTGGTATATGAAAAACATGTTTTTCAATGGCAAAAATCAATGAATATTGTAAATGCACAAACAGTAATATCTCCACATTGCACGGTGCAATTCTGAAATTTTTAGCTTTTTCCTGTTAATCCTAGCATGATAAAGAAGATTCAAAGAGAGTGAGATGCCAGCTCCTTTCATTCAGTCAGTAGCTTCAAACATTTCTGGTATATGAAAAACATGTTTTTCAATGGCAAAAATCAATGAATATTGTAAATGCACAAACAGTAATATCTCCACATTGCACGGTGCAATTCTGAAATTTTTAGCTTTTTCCTGTTAATCCTAGCATGATAAAGAAGATTCAAAGAGAGTGAGATGCCAGCTCCTTTCATTCAGTCAGTAGCTTCAAACATTTCTGGACGTTTTTCAATGGCAAAAATCAATGAATATTGTAAATGCACAAACAGTAATATCTCCACATTGCACGGTGCAATTCTGAAATTTTTAGCTTTTTCCTGTTAATCCTAGCATGATAAAGAAGATTCAAAGAGAGTGAGATGCCAGCTCCTTTCATTCAGTCAGTAGCTTCAAACATTTCTGGACGTTTTTCAATGGCAAAAATCAATGAATATTGTAAATGCACAAACAGTAATATCTCCACATTGCACGGTGCAATTCTGAAATTTTTAGCTTTTTCCTGCTAATCCTAGCATGATAAAGAAGATTCAAAGAGAGTGAGATGCCAGCTCCTTTCATTCAGTCAGTAGCTTCAAACATTTCTGGTATATGAAAAACATGTTTTTCAATGGCAAAAATCAATGAATATTGTAAATGCACAAACAGTAATATCTCCACATTGCACGGTGCAATTCTGAAATTTTTAGCTTTTTCCTGTTAATCCAAGCATGATAAAGAAGATTCAAAGAGAGTGAGATGCCAGCTCCTTTCATTCAGTCAGTAGCTTCAAACATTTCTGGACGTTTTTCAATGGCAAAAATCAATGAATATTGTAAATGCACAAACAGTAATATCTCCACATTGCACGGTGCAATTCTGAAATTTTTAGCTTTTTCCTGCTAATCCTAGCATGATAAAGAAGATTCAAAGAGAGTGAGATGCCAGCTCCTTTCATTCAGTCAGTAGCTTCAATCATTTCTGGTATATGAAAAACATGTTTTTCAATGGCAAAAATCAATGAATATTGTAAATGCACAAACAGTAATATCTCCACATTGCACGGTGCAATTCTGAAATTTTTAGCTTTTTCCTGTTAATCCTAGCATGATAAAGAAGATTCAAAGAGAGTGAGATGCCAGCTCCTTTCATTCAGTCAGTAGCTTCAAACATTTCTGGACGTTTTTCAATGGCAAAAATCAATGAATATTGTAAATGCACAAACAGTAATATCTCCACATTGCACGGTGCAATTCTGAAATTTTTAGCTTTTTCCTGTTAATCCTAGCATGATAAAGAAGATTCAAAGAGAGTGAGATGCCAGCTCCTTTCATTCAGTCAGTAGCTTCAAACATTTCTGGTATATGAAAAACATGTTTTTCAATGGCAAAAATCAATGAATATTGTAAATGCACAAACAGTAATATCTCCACATTGCACGGTGCAATTCTGAAATTTTTAGCTTTTTCCTGTTAATCCTAGCATGATAAAGAAGATTCAAAGAGAGTGAGATGCCAGCTCCTTTCATTCAGTCAGTAGCTTCAAACATTTCTGGTATATGAAAAACATGTTTTTCAATGGCAAAAATCAATGAATATTGTAAATGCACAAACAGTAATATCTCCACATTGCACGGTGCAATTCTGAAATTTTTAGCTTTTTCCTGTTAATCCTAGCATGATAAAGAAGATTCAAAGAGAGTGAGATGCCAGCTCCTTTCATTCAGTCAGTAGCTTCAAACATTTCTGGACGTTTTTCAATGGCAAAAATCAATGAATATTGTAAATGCACAAACAGTAATATCTCCACATTGCACGGTGCAATTCTGAAATTTTTAGCTTTTTCCTGTTAATCCTAGCATGATAAAGAAGATTCAAAGAGAGTGAGATGCCAGCTCCTTTCATTCAGTCAGTAGCTTCAAACATTTCTGGACGTTTTTCAATGGCAAAAATCAATGAATATTGTAAATGCACAAACAGTAATATCTCCACATTGCACGGTGCAATTCTGAAATTTTTAGCTTTTTCCTGCTAATCCTAGCATGATAAAGAAGATTCAAAGAGAGTGAGATGCCAGCTCCTTTCATTCAGTCAGTAGCTTCAAACATTTCTGGTATATGAAAAACATGTTTTTCAATGGCAAAAATCAATGAATATTGTAAATGCACAAACAGTAATATCTCCACATTGCACGGTGCAATTCTGAAATTTTTAGCTTTTTCCTGTTAATCCAAGCATGATAAAGAAGATTCAAAGAGAGTGAGATGCCAGCTCCTTTCATTCAGTCAGTAGCTTCAAACATTTCTGGACGTTTTTCAATGGCAAAAATCAATGAATATTGTAAATGCACAAACAGTAATATCTCCACATTGCACGGTGCAATTCTGAAATTTTTAGCTTTTTCCTGCTAATCCTAGCATGATAAAGAAGATTCAAAGAGAGTGAGATGCCAGCTCCTTTCATTCAGTCAGTAGCTTCAAACATTTCTGGTATATGAAAAACATGTTTTTCAATGGCAAAAATCAATGAATATTGTAAATGCACAAACAGTAATATCTCCACATTGCACGGTGCAATTCTGAAATTTTTAGCTTTTTCCTGTTAATCCTAGCATGATAAAGAAGATTCAAAGAGAGTGAGATGCCAGCTCCTTTCATTCAGTCAGTAGCTTCAAACATTTCTGGACGTTTTTCAATGGCAAAAATCAATGAATATTGTAAATGCACAAACAGTAATATCTCCACATTGCACGGTGCAATTCTGAAATTTTTAGCTTTTTCCTGTTAATCCTAGCATGATAAAGAAGATTCAAAGAGAGTGAGATGCCAGCTCCTTTCATTCAGTCAGTAGCTTCAAACATTTCTGGTATATGAAAAACATGTTTTTCAATGGCAAAAATCAATGAATATTGTAAATGCACAAACAGTAATATCTCCACATTGCACGGTGCAATTCTGAAATTTTTAGCTTTTTCCTG
>NW_027369437.1:0-42735 GCF_046119375.1 Phyllobates terribilis
AAGGAAAATGAGCGATAGCTGTCCTACATACGACTTAGGACAAAGCTTCGCGATAAGGGAGTCTTGCTCTTGTGAAAATCTGATTAACTGCAAATAAATAGTGAAATTGTAATTTAAAATAGTTCCGAAAGAAATACCGAAAGAACAATTGACAAAATCAATGCAAAGTCGAGAGAATCTCTTTCCTTAATTTTATAAACAATCCCACAATATGACGATCTAGTAGCATTCTGAATCATGAGATATAATTGCAAACACCCTTGATTGCTATACTCGAAAGAAAAGCTTGAGTGTACTCTCAGATTCAACAGAACAGAACAGAAGAAAAGAGAAGGGGAGAGCTTATTGAAAAATGAATAAAAAAATTTATGACAAGGGAGAAGGGTATTTGTGACTTCAGGAAGTGGTGGAGATATTTGACCTTTTTTGTTTATTATTAATTATAATAAATGAAGCGGATATCCAGATTTCGACGAGCATTGATTGGCCAACCCAAATAGATAAAGACTCAACTCGGTCCGACCCCAAGCCCAACCCAATCCACACAACCAACTAGTCGATCTGGTCTGTGATCCGAATCCGACTCAACTTGGTGCACTCATGTGTGTGGTCTTAATCACTACAAGCTTAGTAGCCTAATTTGTAGTTTATACACTAGTGTGTTTTCTGACCAACTTTCCATGTGGGGTGATTTTTTATCCCTCCCCAAGCAACATGTTCCAACTTTAAAACTCCATTCTCATTCATGAGGAAATTTTTTTACACCTTAAAAAGAGTTCCAGCAACTCATACTTTAGATTTATGTGTTGTTGATTGTTGTTGTCCAACTTAGATGACTCATTGTGTTGGCTTTCAACCTGTGGTCCACAAATGTAAGAGTGATATCCTATCTGTGTAAACAAATCATCGTGTTCTTGTTGCTTGATATATTCTTGCATGTATGTATATTCTTGACCGATCAACGTAGCTTTCACAGTTTCTAAGAGAGAAAATAAGAAATCGAGGATTTTGGAGCCCGGGAACTTCGTGTAGTAAACACTCTATGCGAAAGACTTGATGATGCTTGAAATTGTTTGATGGGGAAATTCTCTTCGTCAAGGCTGAAAAAGGGTCTTTGCGTCGCACACCGACTTCGTGTACCTGCGTATCAAACCCAGAGGAGGGAGGCCTCTGGATTTGACTCTCCGACGCCCAAGTTAGAACTCATTCGTGAAGATGAAACGTATACAAAGTATAATAAATAATTAATTGCGTGAGGTAGTAAAAAAGGAGAAAAATCTTAGTGAAGGGAGAGGGTGATGTATTGTGACGTAAGAGCAAGCATGTATTCGAAGCGAGAGGTGGAGCTCTCAAATTACTATAAATGGAAAAAATGAACAATGACCAACCCCTTTTGTCTTTCTAAAACCACTATTTATAGGCATGATCATCTCTTGGGCTTTGGACATTTTTCTTAGTTGGGCCGGATTGTTTTCCTTTTCAATGTGCTTCATTGGGGGTCTAACATCCACCTCTTTATGCTTTTCGTGTTCATACATGTAAAGCTTAGCTCATGTGCTTGGATATTTCGTGTAGGAGAGTACGTGCACATTCTAGGGTTACCTCCCAAAGCCACATGTCTTTTTCTGATTGGATCGTTCTGACAACTTTATTAATCTCTATATATTTGTAGACCGGCATCCTCCCTCTCACTTTCTCACTCGCTCTTTCTTCTCTTCCGTTAAAAGCTCTCGACTTACCCTTCTTCTCCTGCGATTTTCACCTTCCCGGCGCTCTCTTTCTTTGCACTGGCTCGCACTTGGCATAGAGGGTTCTCCGCTCAACCCCCAACTCCACCCCTAGTGTCTCCGGTGGTGATGTCAGGTTAGTGTTTCTTGCGCAAAAATCGTATTCTTTTCATCGTTTTTCACTTTCTCCACATTTACTTGTTCCGTGCATTAATTACTCCGGTGAGGGGGAAGAGGTTGTCAGGCGTGGGAGACAACGGAAATGCTAGGATTTCCTGGTATTTCTGGTGTTTCCTGGCGTTGTTGTGTGTTTCTGGGGTTTTTTCGGGGTTTCGCCCTCAACCCCCGCCGTCGCCTTTATATTTCCCCGCCGTTTCAACTTCTTCTTTTGTCCCATCTGTCAAATCACGATTTCCACCGTTTCAAATTCCCGCACTTATCCCGAGTTATCACATGGGAAATTCCTTTTTTACCCCTGACCTTTAGCCTTCCCATCTTTTCGCGAACAAGCTTCGTGGTTTTTTCCTAGGACTGATAAATGGTTTTCGCAAACATTTGCTTAGACTGTCCTTTAGTAAACTTTTCGCAAGAAATATTATTTTTATCAAGTCCTTGGGAACTGACTTGTGCTTGGTTTAGGTTCTAGAACTTCGGACTCTTCGCGTTCGAATTCTTTGTCTGGTGCTTCTTTGTCGAACACTGATCAGGGACGCCTCTCCTATGTGAACAGTCTTAGCGCAGGGATCGCAAGCGCTCATGACCCTTAGGCCGGGTAAATGTCACAAACCCCTTGATCAAAATTCCAGATGGATATAAGGATGAGTGTCCCCCCGTGCAGATCTATACTGGGCGTATTTTCCGCTACAAGCCAAAAGATTTGGCGAATGAATTTTTTGGGGAATGATCAACTCTTACCCTAGCCAAACTCAAAAGTAGCGATTTTGTACCCCTTTCCTAAAGGTACTATCCTGGCGCTTCCCTCAGAAGGCTGTAAGATGGCACACTGCTACGAAGGTTTGTTCACGATGAGCAAGCAAGCGATGGAAGATGGCTTTCGTCTCCCACTTCTTCCTTGGGTTAAGCAATTCCTGGAAGAGAATCGGTTCAGCCCTACCCAAATTCATCCAATGTTTTGGCGAGCGGTGACGGTTTACACGATCCGATCGCAGGATATCGGGGCGAGACCCCTTTCTTCACATTTTACCCTTGTTTTTACCCAAGGAATATCAACAAGTAATGAGGGTTTGTATACTGTTCATACAAAAGTGGATCTGGCATGGAAGATGCCTACGAACGAGACAGTGTGGAAAAAGCAATGTTTTTTTTATCCGGCCTCCACCTAAAGATACTTTTCCGTACCATATCAAGACCAACTTGTACTTTCCCAATCCCTTCATGGATAAATATATCAAGTGTGCTTATCTCGACAAGTATACTGACTACTCTTTTTCTTTCTGCGGATTTTCACTCGTGAAGTGACCAAAAAACTTTGTGAAGAGAGGAGAATCAGCCCTCATCACCCCTCTGGTTATACCTTCTCTAACTGTCTTTAAAGTGTTGATTACTTTTCCCATGACTAATGTTTTTTTTTGTGTGTGTAGGGATGAGATACTTTTCTCCTCTGGACACCCTTCCAACCGTGGGGGCGAGATGCAACAAAACGGCGAGTGTTGAGAAGTTCAATGAGATTTAGTGTGACCGCTGAGGGTGTGGATAGCGCTCTTCGCAAGAATCGTTCGACCATTGACCCCCATCCCTCTTGCGTAAAACCTCCCTCTACATGTGGTGGTACTCGTAAAAGGAAGAAGCCCGACGGAGGACCCGCAAGTGAAAAAAGTTCACGAGATAGGTTCAAGTTCTAAAAAGGGGGGATTGCCTAACGAACTCATTCCCTCCCTTGAGACTTCCACCATCTTGATGATGCTTGATCTCCTTCCTACCCTTCCTCTATCCATTCCAAGAAGAGCTGGAGTGCGGCGTAGTGTCTCGCGAGCAACTTTTGCTCCAAGTAGATTTTTCACGTTGATTTATTTTGCTAATCTTTGACTTTGTACTAATCAAGATAACCATTTCCAGGCCATGCAATTGATCCATACTGTTGCGACGCATGACTCAGATGAAGACAGTCATGGCAATATCGTTGAAACTCTTTGCAAGGATCTGAAAAAGGTTGCAAAGGAAGTTCTGGAGGAGAAGAAGGGTAGAGCTCATGATGAGAAGGAATCCACCAGGCTTTCCAAGAGATGGAGAATCTTCATGCTCAAAGTGCTAAAAACATCGCCGACTTGACAACCAAGCATGGGAAGGAGATTAGGGACGCTTGTTTCCAGGCTGTTTCTGAATACATGAGTGGGTTTTATGGAGCCAACCGTGCTGCTTTTGATGGTAGTTACCGCCTCTCCCTTTATCATGTTAGACCCAAGTGCAGTTGTTGAAGAAGGGTGTCACAGACTTCGTGCTGGACAAAGAGGATCGTATGGAGTATGAGCCAACTCCTCCTTCATATATACCTCCTCCTAAGGGGACCTTCTTTGATGATTGCGAGGATCCACTGGAGGCCTGGGATGTTCGTGCTTTCACCCTTGGCAATGGAGTGGTTCCCTAGAAAATCCACCTTCTTTCTTAACCCTGCCGCTGTTTTCTTTGATACACCACCCGAGATCTCCCTCACCTTCTCCGAATCATGATTAGTTTGTCTCTTGTCTTGAAGTTTGTGACTTGTTTGTTTGTTGTTTTTGGAAGTTATATAATCTGTTATACATTACCCCATTGCTCTTGCGTGTAGCTTACACGAAATAGTAAGAACGACTTCTGCTCTATTTTGTTTGCGTAATTTTTGTAACATGAGATGTCCATTTCCTTAAAACATATCGTTTCTTACAACTTCCGTAAAGCTGATATGGTAATTAAAAACATGCATTGTCTATTCTCTATCTTCACGCTCCAATGATCCTTGCTTCCATTGGTCCGTTATCTTCGCGGTCTCCTGGAAAAATGAAATTTTGTAACCAATATTATTTGTGGCCCTTAGGACTGTATATACGCCTTACCTGGTCTGTCTTTGGTGTGCTTCCACCAGGGGTTTCATGTCCAACGGTGAAGATAGTGCTTCCTTGTTTTCACCCGTTTATGTATTTGTGGATTTCCTGGGAGAAGTAAATGTGAGCACGTGTTTGTAGGGGTTTACTCGGTGGTCACGAGTTTACCTGACTTCCCAAGCTTTTCTTGACTTCGAGCGCTATTTATATTTCTATTAAGGTTGACGGCTATTCTTCTCTCCTGCATGTGATGTTTAGTAAGTTACGTGACAGTTGTGAAACTTTAGAAAGGGGTAGATCGTGCTTTACCTCTTCTTCGTTCTTCTGGACTGCTTTGCTCCTATGGAGGCTTTTTTGCTTCATTCTCTCGCGAGTCTTATATGATCAATGCTCCTAGGCCAAGAAGGCTTACTTGGCATTGCTCCTTCGCGTTGGAGGCTTACACGACTTTTGAGTGCTTCGTGTAACAAAGGGCTTTTTATTTTCTGAAAAAAGAAAAGAAAAATGAACTTATTGTGCCTCTCTTCTTTTTATATTATTTTTATTGCGAAAATAAGGTTATACCGTACCTTGACTTTCGCATTAAACTGATGTGTTCTTTTACCTTATTCCTCCTTGACGGAGCTCTTATTTAGGTTCTGGTAGCGAATTTATTTTTTAGCATTATGTGTTCGCGGAGTACGATATTCTACTTATGAAACTTGAAATGTGTACCTGGTAGGTGCATCTTCAGATTAGTACCTTCTCAAGCACATCACGTTCCAGGAATTCGCGATGCGGTTACCAGTAAAGTCCTTTAGCCGATATGCTCGTGGGCGACCTCGTCATCTACGTATAGGGTCCTCCCAACTTGGATATAGCTTGACCCTTCTGTTTTGCGTGTACGAGTCACCTTTTGCAAAACCTCTTGCCTTGATTCATTGTTGTAATACTTGGCAGCCCTTGCCTTATAGTTCGTGGCCCGAATGGAAGCCATGGCCCTGGTTTCTTCGCGTAGTTGGAGTCCATTTGCATTTTTTCATCGTTCGAGTTGCTGTCAAAGTGTAACATTTTATCGTTGGGAAAAGGTTGTTCTACTGGAACGAATGCCTCTACCCCGTAGGCCAACACGAATGGAGTTTTGTTGGTTGCCTTCTTGATTGTAGTACGATTTGCCCATAGAACCAGCAGGAGGAACTCTGCCCATTTTCCTTGTGCTCCGTCCAAGCGCTTCTTCAGATCTGTAACAACGCTTTTGTTCGTGACCTCTACCTGGTCATTGCAATGCAGGTGCGCTACTGGGGAGAATTTGAGGCGAATACCAAGGTTGTCGCAGCATTGTTCTAGCTTTGGGGTGTTGAATTGCGGCCCTCTATCTGTAACTATCTCTTAAGGTAATCCGTAGCGGGAAATGATGTTTTGCCAGAGAAATTTCTTCACGCTAGCAACGGTTGTGTTCGTGAGAGGTACCGCCTCAATCCACTTCGTGAAGTAGTCAATAGCCACGATAATAAACTCCAGTTGCCCTGGGGACTTGGGTGAGAATGGACCTAACAAATCCAGGCCCCACATTGCAGAAGGCCATGGCCCTGACATAATTTGCATTTCTACCCTTGGTTGGTGGGATGCCGGAGCGTGACGCTGGCATGCCTTGCATTCGTGACCATACTCGAGAGCATCTTGTTTCATTGACAACCAGTAGTGCCCTTGTCGCAAATTTTTGTAGACTAGTGCTCGCAATCCGACATGTGTCCCACATAGGCCGGCATGTACTTCTATTATCATGTTCTTGCCATTTTGCACAAACAAACATCGCAACTCACGACTCATGAATCCTCTCTTGTATAGTCCTCCCTGGTTAATGTAGAAACGAGATGCTTGCACCTCTAGCTTTCTTCTTTCGCGAGGGTTTTCTGGGACTATACCGTCAACTAAGTACTTCATGATGGGACTACACCAATCATCCACGACCATGTCTATAACCATTATCTAGAGGAATTGTCTTATGGCCCTCTCGTCATTTCTTCGCGTCCATTTAGGTTTGGGGTATTTACTGTCTTCCTTCAACCTCAACCTAGAAGCCATTTTTGTGAGGTTATCCGCATCTTCATTCTTCTCCCTGGGGATGGACGTGAGCAAAAATTGTTTGAACAAAGAGCAGAGGGTGCTGGCCCTTATCAGATATTTTGGTAAGTTGCTAGTTTTTGCTTCGTATACCCCCTGCATTTGTTGCACAATCACCTTAGAATCACAAAAGCATTCATTTTTTTCTACTGAATTGGCTAGGGCGATTTCCGTTCCCGCGATCAGTGCTTTGTATTCACCTCCGTTGTTGGTCGTGGAAAAGCTCAAATTAATCGTATGCTTATGTGTTACCCCTTCTGGTGAAGTGAGAGTTATACCTGCTCCACAACCTTCCGCGTTTGTAGCTCCATCCACATGCATTTTCCATACCCGTTCATCTGTTTTTTCTGACGTCTGCTAGAGCCTGCGCCTTGATGGCCGGTTGTGGTATGTACTCGACGTTGAAATCAGATAGTTCAACTAACCACTTCGTGAGCTTTCCCGAAGTTTTCGGCCTGTGTAGGAGGTTCTATAAGGGAAGGTTAGTTAAAACCTGTATGGTGTGTGCATGGAAGTATGACCTCAACTTGCGCGCTGCTATGACCAAAGTGAATACTGCCTTGTCGACTAGGGTATATTGTATTTCAGTAGTGAGTAATGCCTTGCTTACAAAATAGATCGGCTTCTATGATTCGCGAGATAGTACTACACTCATAGCCCTTTCTCTTGCTGAGAGATATATCTACAGATTCTCACCCGGAACTGGAGAGGATAGCGTAGAAAGCTGAGTGAGGTGCTCCTTGAGCTTCGAGAACGCTCCTGAGCATTCTTTAGTCCACTGAAAATTCTTGGGCCTTCTTAGTATGTGGAAGAATGGTAAGTTCCTTTCAGCCAGCTTTGCACATAATCTCCCTAGATAGTTCACAGATCCTATGAACCTTTGGACTTCATTGATGCTTCTTAGCGGCTCCATGTCAAGGACCGCTTTAACCTTTGTGGGAGTAACCTCGATTCCGCGATTGCTAATCTGAAAATCTAAGATATTTCCTTCCGTTACCCCAAAAACACATTTCTCCGGGTTCAGATTCATCCCGTACTTGCATAGGATGTCAAACACCTCTCCAAGATCGTGTACGTGATCCTCTTACTTCTTATTTTTTACAACAATGTCATCCACGTACGCTTCCACCGTTTTCCCCATCATACCTCTAAAAATCTTGTCCACGAGGCGCTCGAAGGTGGCTCCTGCATTCTTTAGCCCGAATGGCATCCCTCAATAGTAGAAAGTTCCCTTGTCGGTGATGAAGGCAGTGTGCTCGACATCTGCAGAATTTATGGGTACTTGATTGTACCCCAAGTACGCGTCCAGGAAACTTAGGGCTTCGTGCCCTGCGGTGGAATCTATGAGATGGTCGATAGCCGATAATGGGTAGCTATCCTTTGGGCAAGCCTTATTTAAGTCCGTGAAATCTACGCACATGCTCCATTTTTCGGTATCCTTTTTGGGCACCATCACAATGTTCGCGAGCCATGTCGGGTACTACACATGCACTACGAATCCTACTTCGAGAAGCTTTGCCAACTCTATCC
Source organism: Phyllobates terribilis (assembly GCF_046119375.1). Lineage (NCBI taxonomy): Eukaryota > Metazoa > Chordata > Amphibia > Anura > Dendrobatidae > Phyllobates > Phyllobates terribilis. Next base: position 8,399 of record NW_027369437.1, read on the forward strand.
CTGCAGCTATATTCTTCGGTCTCCCTTGCTTTCTCTTGCGTTGTCTCTTTGGTGTCGAATTAGGTTGAATGGCGAGGGAGTGGCACGTTAATTCCGGAAAAATCCCCTTGAGGTCGCGCGGTGTCCATGCGAAGACTTCATGAGAACCAGATAAAAGTTCCACGATCTCTTTGGTTTCCGAGGGTTGCAACCCTTTTCCGATGAACAAATTCTCTTCGTCACACCCAAAGGGCGTGAGGTTTCCCTTGTGACGAAGACTGGGGTTTCGTGTTGAGCATCTGAGGCAAGTGGAGTTCGCGGATCTAGTTCCGCTTCTTCTTCGGCTCCACAAGTGCTATTCACGTACACTTTACTGGTGTGGATAGCCTTTTGTTTGCCTTTCTCTGCTGAGTGGTAACACGTCTGACTTTCTTCTTGATTACCGTGTGCCGTCCCGATACCGCAGATTGTCGGGAATTTTATGGAAAAATGACTGATTAGCACCGCTGCTTTGGATCTCGTTAGAAAATTGACCAGATGATTGCGTTGTAGGACGGGGTCATGGGGATGACGAGAAAATCGACCGAACACTGCCTTTGCGGACCTCCTTCATCTCCGAGGATCATCTCTAAGATAATCACCCCCGATGCCTTCACGGAATCACCCGTAAAGCCCACCAGATTGCATTGTGTTGGTTTTAACTAACTTTTATCAATTCTCAGCTTCTCGAAAGCATCCCAGTATAGGATATCTGCGGCGCTTCCCGTATCAACCATAACTCTCTTCCTGATTTTAGTACCAAGATGAATGTGGATCACCAGTGGGTCCGCGCTTTGCATTGCCCATTCGTTGACATCTTTATTGATAAAAGTTACTTGGTAAGGTTCTCGCTTCTCTTCCCTTACCAACATGAGGGGTCTTCCTTGTGGGGGTGAGGTGTTGAATGCTCTTCCCTGTTCGGAATTGTTCACGAGTCTGGGGACTTGTCGCCCCTAGATGGTTCCTATGAACCCGTCTAGCTGAGGGAATTTCTGGGCCGGTCCCCGATTGTTCTGGTCACAGTGTGGAGGGTTCTCCCCGGTTCGCTGTGCGGCCACAACCTTTCGATCTTCCATCTCCGCTTCCCTTCTAATGGAATGACACTCTGAGGAAGCGTGCTTCGTGGTACTATGTCTCTCGCACCAGGTTGGCCTTCTCTCCATTGCCCTCTTTCCCCTCTGGTTCCCTCTGTTGTCTACATTAGCCATGAGATTTTGGGTTTGGAACCTCCCCAGTTGATCTCGAGGTTGTGTTGTGTTTGCTCGCGAGTCGAATTCTTGCTTTCTCGACCGGTTCTGATCATGGTGTCTTCCAGTTCCCCAGGACTGGTTTCCTTTCTAATTCACCCTTCGCGAACCCTGACCAGTGATCAACTCACCCTGTATCTGTTCATAGACCTTCTCTAACATCCCTTCGTACGTAATCCCCTTCTTCCTGCTCATTCTGTCCTTGAACTTTGTGCCGTTATGTGGGCCGCGTAAGAACGCGTAGCTTGCCGTATCGTCGGAGAAATCGCTGGCCTGGATCACAATTATCGTGAATCTCGCCACATAATCCGCCATGGATTCATCTGGACCATGTTTGATGCCAGCGGTGTGTTGCATTACTACTTCTTGTAGATTCTTCACGAACCCGTCCAGGAGCGTACTTAGGGATGTATGGGCTATGAGGGGAAAGGGGGTGGGCCATTAGCATATAGAGGCGTTCTTGCATGAGGCATGTGGTATGGTTCCTTGCGAGGTGGCTGGAACTGTGGCTGATCTAGACCACGCATGCGCTCTGGGCTAAATGGGGCATGGTCGTAGTAGTTGTACGTGTTCGTGTCTCCACACGAGTAGTAGTCAGAGGGAGTGCTTTCGCGACCTTCTCTGCCACGATGGGGTCCTCCTGACCAATGGACGCAGTTGTCCATGTATTCCCTCCATTCGTGGAACTCTTCGAACTCCTCTTGCCTCTTGGGAAACTCACGCGTAGTTGGAGTACGTGCACGGGGAGATTATCCGCAAGGGAAGCTATTGCTTGGAAGACGTTCAATCCTGACCATCGTATGATGCTCGTCTTAACTTTGTGATAGAGATCCCACAAACGACGCCAGTGTTGGAGCCCGGGAACTTTGTGTAGTCAACACTCTACGCGAAAGGCTTGATGATGCTTGGAATATTTGGATGAGAAACTTCTCTTCGTTAAGGATGAACGAGGGTCTTCGCGTCAAACCGGCATCGTGTACCTGCGTATTGAACCTAGAGGAGGGAGGCCTCTGGATTTGACTCTCCGACACCCAAGTTAGAACTCATTCGTGAAGATGAAACTTATACGAAGTATAACAAATAGTTAATTGCGTGAGGCAAGAAAAAAGGAGAAAAAGCTTCGTGAAGGGAGAGGGTGATGTATTGTGACATAAGAGCGAGCGTGTATGCTAAGCGAAAAGTGGAGCTCTCAAATTACTATAAATGGCAAGAATGAACAGTGACCAACCCTTTCTCTTTCCAAAACCCCTATTTATAGGCATGAGCATCTCTTGGATTTATGACCTTTTTCTTAATTGGACCGGATTGACTTTCTTTTCAATGGACCTTATTAGGAGTCTGTATTATAGAGTAAAGAAAGAACCATTGAAGTTAATGAGATGAAAGTTGAAAGTTGTAGTCTTAGAGGAACTACAAAGAATTTATATTTTGTATCATTTGAGTAGTTGCTCGATCTAGTTCATCTTATGAATTTCACATACAACCTTTCCTGGATTGATTTCGGCTTGGTACTTGGATGTTCATTGATTGTTTTTCTAGATGTTGTTATCTTTCACTTGAATGTTGTTGCATCTATTATGGATTGAAGAATCAAAGAAAGCGTTAGAGTAGATAAGCGAAGTAGATGGACTACCACATTAAAGTTTTGCATGAAAAGGAAGCTAGCGTGAGCCACTTAGTGATCTAAACGAAGAAAGATTTTCCTTGAAGTTCAAGATAGGATCACATCACCGAATCCTTATATAATATTATTTAGAGATCGTATTTTAGAAATTTTTATCCTTATATAATATTATTTAGAGATCGTATTTTAGAAATTTTTATTAATGTACTATTTGAGATTTTATTTAATTACTACAATCATATTAGTATCTCGGTAGTTTATGAAAATTACAAAATTTGCTATGAACCTAGAATGAGGTATAAATGGACATTTGTAAACCCTAGTTTATGTGGTGCTTTACAGATATTTTGAAAAGAGACATAGCTGTTTGAAGAAGAAGAAAAGTGTAAGAACCTGTAATTCTAAATTATTGAAATCTGCAAATAAACGTAAACCAGAATTAGGACATTTAAAAATTACAATCACCAAAGATTGAATTGCAGAGGAGAGAATGAAACTATCTCCTTAGGTCTATAAACACCCCTTTATAGAAACGGTTACTAGTGTTCTGATTTATAGAATACAACTGCGGACTTATTCAGACTGCAATACTCAAAATCGAACCTTGCAAACCTGAGTTTTACAATGTACTCTCAGACTCGATTAATATAACAGATGAGGTGATTAGATACTCGAGGGGAAAACTGAAAACTATGTGTTTTTGGCCTCTTCTGAGCGAGGCTGAGATGTCTCCTTATATATAATCTTAATTCCTTGGAACGTACTCCACATGAAAATATAAAAGACAAAATATCTAAAAGATACGAGCTCTTCTATCATAAACCCAGATTGTTACTTTTCAACAAACCATTTTTAGCCCTTATTTATAATTCAACCGTACTCGTTTTAAACATATTAGCATACTACGAGTATGTGCTTACAAAGACGAAGTCAACAGTCCCTTATTGCGGCACCTTCGGTGGCCCAAATCCACCAGAAATTAGCCCGGAAGTATAAGCAAAATAATAATTCCAAAAAAAAAAGAATACCTAAGGTCGAGCTTTGACTAAGGTTTGAATCGATGGGATCTTGAGTCTTGACTAAGAGGTATTATGATTGTTTCATAGCAGAGTTTAAGTTCTTGGATAATGTAGGATCAAAATCTATTACTCTTAATATAACTCAAAAAGCTATGAAGATATAGAGTTATAAACAAGGAACAAGATTAGCTACAATAAAGCATAAGTTATATGAGTTAAATATGCTAAACTCTTGCAACGATTTTTCCAAGAGGAGAACCCTAGACTTCTATCAAGTCCAGGATGAAACTCACCACTAACTTGTATTAGTTTAAGAACGATTACATACTTAAGCTACACCCAGCTTTGTGCAACTCTCTCACACAATACAAGTAGCATTCAACTCATACAAGTAATCTCTCTCTATCAAGCTCCTAAATGTTTTAGGCTATAGCTTCGCTCATAGCGACTTAAGCTCTATGTAGCTTTCCCTCAGCTAACTCTCTAGACTTAATTGCTTTTATCTATCTTAGTTCGTGTTCAATAAGATCGTGCCTAACAATCTTCCTATGCACGCCTTATATAGAAATCTAACTTACAACCCTAAGCTAGCAATTCTATACTTGCACTGCACTTGAAGAACGCCACCTCAGCGATCCGTGTGATCAACTTCACCTTGAATTGCATCAACACCTGAACTCGCTTTGTGCTTCTTCAACTTGACGATCCCGCTTCCTCGTTCGCAATCTGCACCTTCAGCGCTTCTGTTGATTTGTCCAACTCAGCGATCCCCGTACATCCACTATCTAAAAGTAGAAATCCTAACAACCTCCAGTTGTTCACATTTCCCTTAAGTTGTAGCTTTAACGGCCTTCCTTTCTTGGACCAAATTAAGCGCACGTCTAGGATTCCACGCATGGTCACGCTGGAACTCGATCACTTGTATCTCTTCTCTCTTCTTCTGAAGCGCGATCCTCTAGCTTAAAGCGCAACCCGCTCACTTAAAGCTAGACCTTTGTTCTTCTTATTTCTTCACTTCAAACCTTATTATGTCTTGGCGAGATTCAGCTTTTTCCGCTAGACCTTAAGCTAGACCCTCAGTGGTCAAAGCTAGTCCGCTTGTGTTTCAGCTACACCTAAAACTCCTCAAACTATACCTGGTTAGCTTAAAACACATAAAGGACATCAAACACTTGAGTTTATTATCATCAAAACAAGCAAAAAAGTTTAGTTAGCTCATTCCATCTCTAGCTCAAACCAACAGATAACTCAAGTTGTAAACGACTTTGTTTAACAGATCATTAATACAAGTTAATTCAAAATCCTACTAGAGAAATCTGGAGGCAGAAGTTTACTTTAACAACTAGTTTGTTGTTGAAAGTTTCCTCTCTAAGGAACAATGTCATTTATTCTTTATATATCACACACATTATTGTTATTCATGACTACTTATACTATTCCGCTCTCCTTATAATAACACACTCGATTCGATGGTCATGAATAATTTCCATCTATTTTCATAATATTATGATGATCCATTCGACACTTCTTATACTTGTTTTCTTTTTTAAGTCGTTTAATTTTTTTGGTTACTGCATTGATTTTTACTTCTCTAATTGTTTTACTTGTACATTTTATCTAGCCAATTTATTCTGGCTTTCGAATTTCTGATTTACCATTTGTCTATACATCTGTCAACTATAATTATCACCTATATAAAAAATAATTTATTCCCTAGTAAGCTATAGTTACTGTAAATCAAGAGCACTATAGAAATACGAGAAACTAATGAAGGGTTTGTTAGGTTTGTGTATTTATAAAAAGGTTTATTACTTATAAAGAGGTTTTTAATGATAAATTTGTTTAATTAAAAAGTATTTTTAATATAAAAAACGTGTATTTTTTTGATAAATTAGAGTATGAAAGATAAATAAAAGGTAATTAATTATACGTTTTTTAAAAATAAAAAAATAATTTTTTAAATAAGGTCTTTATAACTAAAAAGTATAGCTCACCAAAGCGATCCGAAATCTATCTATGTGTACCGTAGAAAGATGACATAGATTGTTTTATATAGAAATAAAAAGATAAATGAAAATTAATTGTTTTCACCAAAAAAGAGATGATCAGTAGGACAATAAATTAGAATGTGTCAATTTCATCATCATTATTGAATAGGAAGGTCGTTCTAACTTCTTTTTTTGTTTTCACCAAAAAAGAGATGATCAGTAGGACAATAAGGTCCTTCTAACTTACTAAAAAGGGAATTGCTCTATGGTTCAAAGCTCGGGCGTTCGACATCTGTGAACGACATCTTTTCACTCTTTAAAATGGACAACTTATAAAGAAACTTCAGAAATATTGAATAAATACATTGGCAACTAAGAAAGACGACATTCAATAAAATAAAGATAATAAGACCATTTTAAATAGTGATATTCACATGAAATCTTATAATTAATTTTTATATGATATTTTTATTTTATGATTCTCGTTCTTCACGATAATGATACTCACATTAGATATAGTATTAGTAATTTATATTTTTTATATTTTAATTTTTAAGTTTTAAAATTTATTATTTAATTATAAATACATGTTAATGGGGAACTAAATGTGTAAGATTTGTAAGAGTTTTGTGTAGGAGAGAGTATTGCCATTTAATATTCACTTGTAACGATTGTCTTAATAAAACAAAAAATTATGAAAAATCAATTACAATTATCCAAAAATTTATATATTGAAGCTAATCGAATAATACACTGAATTCATCACCTTAAAAAATGAAATGATATAGTCCCTTGATCTCTTAACAAACGGTCGACTCCTCTTCCACCAAGTCAAGCTGAATTTTCTTTCAAATATTTCAGTTTTATTATAAAGTTCTCATTTTTTATTTTAGACGTAATAAAATATGAATTTCATTTTTTTCTTTAAGAAAACTTTTGTTCTCAAACTTTATATTCACAATACAATTGTACCATTTCCAACTCATTTTTACATAACCTCTCTCCTCATCACATCAATCTTATCTCATTCTTCTCTCTATCTCTCATCTAATTATTATAACTTTCACTTTTCTCTCTTTTCTCTACCTTCTTTTTCTCCTACTCATAAATTGTCTCGAAAACACCATACATGATCTATAATATTGGACGACGAGAATGTTTAAGGTAAAAGACGACAATGTCTAAATTGCTTTAATTGAGGGTAAGATTGATGAAATATGACTATAAGTCTTGGAGCTATTATACTTGATTTGAGATGATAAATTGATACATAGAAAAGTATAATCCGTGAACATAAAAATGATAGAAATAAGGATCAAGATAACTTATCCTTCTTCAATAGTCTGAAGTAACTACGAATTAGATGATCCATACTTGACGATTATTTATTGATGTGAACAATCTTGATTTACACATGGGGAACAAGGTGATTTACATAAGATAATAGATGTTTGCAAGGAATGGTTATAAGTCTATCGAGGGAATTTAATTTCATAATTGGATCTCCTCCTACAAGTATTAGATGACCTATTTATACAATTATGACTAAGTAATATCTTATATAACCTCTAACTACTTCTTGCTCCTCATGTAATGGGTGGTTAATTATTAGTTTAAGCATGAGTAGCTCAAACGTTCTGCTTGTTTTGATGATGATAAACATAGCATTTGATGTCTTTTGTGTATGATGAGCTTTCCAGGAATAACTTTAGTAGCTAAGAGAATAGCTTTGATCCAAGCGGGCAAGTTAGATATTAGCTTGTGCCTAGCGGGGAAAGTGAGTCTCGTAGAGGTAGTGATGAATTAAAAAGAAGAAAAGAAAAAAAACCCAGGTGAATTATGTTGAAGGCAATTGACTACCTTAGAGCAAAGAGAGTCGTTGTGAGCTAGTGAATCATCAACTTCAATATCTGAGTAAATACAAGTGTATCCAAGTGAAGTGATGAAGAGTCCCAGGTGGAATCGGTGCACTAACCTGTCGACTATTCATGCGCAACGAAGGGAATTTTGTGAAGCTAAGGGTAGGAGGATGTGTTCTTTCCTATGGATAGTGAGGGACGAGGATCGCTACGCTGGACGAATAGGAAGCATGAGAATGGTGTGGAGTGGATTGCCAGCGTGGACGAGTTTGTTGCTCAAGAAAAGAAGAAATACATGTGGAACCTGTTGGAGCTACTTAGTGGAGCGGTTACACGGATTGCCAACGTGTCAATCTTTGTCGCATTTTTGCATAGGTTTTCCTTTCTTAAAGAATAAGTTAGGAATTCTATAAATAGGTGCAATAGGTGAATTGTTAGTGCACGAACTTGAGAACCTCATAGTTGAGAGAAAGTCTAGCAAGCTTAGGAGAAGAAGCCCATAGAGAAATACAAAAGGATCCGAAAACTAGGAGAGTGAGTACGGTTGAGTGTTTAGGGTGAGAAGCTAGTGATCTCAGGAAGATCGAGTTGGTAAGGGTTGTAGCTAGAGAAAAACTACTCTTATCCAACATCGCTTCAGGAGGGAGTGCGTCAAGACACCGTGAGAGCAGAGAAGGATAACTTGTATCGAGCTAAACTCGGATTGTATTCGGTGGGAGAGTTGCAAGTATTGTAATTATCTGATTTAACATAATCTAATATAATGGCGAGTTTTATCCCGGCTTGGTAGAAGCCTAGGGTTCTCACCTTGAGTAAAATATCTTTGCATTTGAGCTGAATTTACTATCTAGCAATTCTAAGTTTGTACTGTGGCAAATCCCTTAATTCCGCATATAAAACATACTCGCTTATAGCTTTCTGTGTTTAGAAAGGGGATTAGACTCGCTTCAAAGTGTTTTCAACTTCCGAATTTATAAAACACTTAAGCTATTCAATCGGGCTACTCTTTCATAAGAGCTAGTCGATTTAAGCTACTTTATCTTATTCAGCGGCGATTCACTTATATATCTACTCGTTGAATTCGATCTTTGTACACTAGGTTTAAAGCTACTTGTACATTGGGTATAAGAGTAAGTGTGACATTCTTCATCATATCCATAAGAAACCCACATTTGGTATCAGAGCTCAGGTTGCTCATATGCATTGATTGATATCTGCTATATATCGTCTCTCTCTTGTTTTGAATCGTGGAGAACAGGAAAAACTCTTGTTATAAGACTACTCAGGAAGATTTTGAGAGAAAAAGGCAGTTTCAAAAACAAAGAACAACCGGCAACACATTGTAACAAAGACAATGGTGTTTTACCTCCAGATTCAAGCTCCAACTCAAGTTCAGACTCCGTGTGCTTCAATTGTCTATGCTATGGACAGTCTACTAAGGTTTGCAAGAAGACAAATTCTACATCTAAGAAGGTCGTATGGGGAGATTCAGAACAAGAGCCAAATTGTCAAGATAGTTGTCTAATAGCTGCCGATAACTCCGAAATTGAAGAAGACTCTGAGGTAAACTCTCTAGACATTGTGATCCTCCCTAAAAATATCCTTGTTGATCTTGTATGTGAGTTGGACTTGGATCAAGAAGTTTTTCGTGCTAAGGAGAGATCTCAACATGAAGAACTTTGTAATTTAAGAGACCAAATAGATGAGTTAAATAAACGATTGTCTACAAAGCCTGCCCTTCTTACTAAATTCTACGAGCTTTGTAATGACAATGGTTAAGCTTCTGTCCAAAGTAGTATTTCAACTATCACGAGCATGATTGATAAAGTTTTAACCAAGCTAGATGATCTAGCTTCATCTATGGAAGCCAAAACTGTTAACCAAATAGTTTTCATGAAAGCTAGACCAGGGTTAGGCTTCAACAATCATGATTCGTCCGATTCAGGCACTTCTCTATCTAGCAAGCTACATGATAAAATCATTAAGCTAGACAAGGAACTTCACTCTTACCAAGCCGAAAACTCATACTTATAAAGCAAAGTGAATGTTCTAGAGACGAGACCAGATCAAGATAAACAATGGCACCACGGAGAGAACGCGCATTCCATGTACAATCTCCTCCGAACACTCATCCCCTTACACGACGGGAACCATTTCGCCCTGGTAAAGGAAAATATGGTTATATACGGTATAATCATTATTATACTTACCGCAGAAACAATGTTCACACAAAGCATGAGCATGGGCATTTAAAAGCGCAAAACAAAGGCCCTATAAGTGTATTGGGAATCCATCTAAGGGTCAGTTCAATCAAGCGAGTCTTGCAAAAGATAAGTCTGACCAGAGCTAATCATCTAAGACTAAGCGTGTACATATTAGGCCTTCAAAATACATGCATGGACAAGGTAGGGCACAACAAAAGTTACCTTCTACGGGTAAAACCAATCAGGTGCTCAATCTTAACGATGAAAGCTATTATGAGAAAGATCCCAAAGCTGTGAACATGAGTGTTCTACCTTCCAGTTTTGAAGTCGATAGTACTAACCAACCTACGAAGCCAAAGCTTTGTTGGGTCTCTAAAGCTTAATCTTATTTTGGAGGTTTGGAATGAAATGTAGGTACTTAGTGAGCAGACGTGGTTCGAGCGAAAGATCATTGTAGTTTGTAAATACATAGTTTGATCGAAAGATTACTATGTAAATCCACGTAGTTTGAGCGAAAGATCACTACGTAAAAGGAATACATTAGAAACTACTCTAAATTCCAAGCTACAAGGAGGATATTTTTATTTCATTCAGGATTAAACCGAATAAGTTCAAGCGTGCTTAAAAATCTAATACACTTCTCCTTCATTCTTATTTTACAAGAGGTGTACATTTTTGGATATGCTCTAGTGCTTTACTCAAAGCAAGGCTCCCTCAGTGGTTTAGCTATATATATTATTTCATAGCAAGACTCATATAGTTCAAGCGAGTCTCCAAGGATTCAAGCGACTATTTATTCTTACTCATTGAACCATATCCAACAAATTGTCTATCATTGTTGCAGAACTTATTGAAGAGGGTGAAGCTTACTCATGTTCCAACAGAGAGCCAAATCATTGATATCTTTACTAAAGCACTGAACCGGGTACCTTTCTTAAACCTAAGACTTCAGTTGGGATTAATTCCTATCAATTTGACCATTCGTCCACTCGTTGTAAGTTCCTTGTGATTGGATACGTTTATGCATAATATTATGTCTTTGGAACTTAGGATGAGATACGATTTCGTGATCTTTTCTTGTTAACTTGCTATATTTGAACAAGGACTAACTAGTTTGATGAGTATATTGATGCAAACACGTTACTATTTTCTACATCATTGCATGATCTTCTTTACGTCTTGTGAAAGTGGTGATCATCTTCTTGCCTTATTACATGCCTAAGAAATGATCCACTTATAAGTGTCCTTAAGCTGACTTTATTGTTTTGCTTCCTGAATCCCTAGATAAACTCCACAACAGGAAGTATACATTATTGATACAAAAAGTCAGTTTCCCATTTATATGCAAATGATTATTACATGCTATATCTGAGTGTGAGTGGCCCATTTTTTATGTGCATTAAATCTCTTGTAGTTGCACTTTGATATTCATGTTAAGGTACTGTATCACATCTCAAGTGTTATCGTACTTCTTTCGGTATAAATAACTAAGCGCTAATTGATCAAGCGAGTGAAGAATGAACTACCTCGATGTCCAGCACAACTAACCATATCAAGTGCTAATCAGGTGAGGTGAAATCTGAAGACAATACATAACAACGGTACTCAGAAATATCTTATCCAGTCTCGCTTCACAGATATTATCTCGAGACCAGTGTCAAGATACTCTTTATCATATGACACTGCAAATCAACTCAAAGCAGAATTCAAGTCTCTTGGTAAAAGCTAGTGATCATACTAAGGAAGAAGGTGATTTGAGTTGATACTCTTACATGCTTTCTGAATATTCCATGCGTTACTATTTGTTAGACTAGTTAGGATTCCAGATATAAAAAGGCATGAGGATTATTATATGTATATATAGTATGACTTTGACTGATTTTAGTAACTTAAGCTCTTCATGGTTACATTCTCGCTTACTTGCTATTTGAATGATTATGCATGTTATATGAGTTAAGCGTGACTGAGTAACTCACGTTTAGTTCCCTTTGATAAATTATCTATGCCTTTTCGTTGATGCCAAAAGGGGGAAGAAAAACGGTTTGGGCAGGTGAAGGATTAAGGTCGAATATTCTTTCCGTCATCGAAATTGAGAAGAATTTACACCAGCTTGATCTAAGGGGGAATAAAGGTATACTTGATAAGTGCCTCTAGCAAGATTTTGAGCAGATTTGGTAAATCTGTCCATTATCAGTTTAAGCTTCATTTCATAACTTAATCTTAATTGAGTACGTTTTGAAAATGTATTTGCTTACACTATTTAAGTTTTTGTCATCATCAAAAGGGGGAAATTGTTAGTTTAATCATGACTAGCTTAAACATTCCACTTGTTTTAATGATGATAAACATAGCATTTGATATCTTTTGTGTGTGTTGAGCTTTCCAATAATAGCTTTAGTAGCTAAAAGAATAGCTATGATGCAAGTGGGCAAGCTAGATACTAGCTTTGTGCCTAGCGGGAAAAGTGAGTCTTGCAAAGACAATGATGAATAAAAAAAGAAGAAAAGAAATAAATCCAATGTGAAGTATGTTGAAGGCAAAGGACTAGCTTAGAGCGAAGAGAGTTGCTGCGAGCTAGTGAATCCTCTGCTTCACTATTTGAGTAAATACAAGTGTATCCAAGTGAAGTGAAGAAGTGTTTCAAGTGGAATCCATGCACCAACTTGTAGAGTATTCGGGCGCAGTGAAGGGAATGCCATGACGATAAGGATTGGAGGATGTGTTCTTTGCCTATGGACAGTGAGGGACGAGGATCGCCATGCTAGACGAATAGGAAGCGTGTGGATGGTGTGGAGTGGATTGACAACATGGACGAGTTTGTTGCTAAAGAAAAGAAGAATCACGTGTGGAATTTGTTGGAGCTACTTAGTTGAGCGGTCACACGGATTTCCAACGTGTCAATCTTTGTTGCATTGTTGTATTGGTTTCCCTTTCTTGGAGAATAAGTTAGGAATTCTATAAATAGGTGATATAGGTGAATTGCTAGTGCACAAACTTGAGAACCTCATAGTTGAGAGAAACTCTAGCAAGCTTAGGAGAAGTAACCTAGAGAGAAACACAAAAGGATCCCAAAACAAGGAGAGTGAGTACGATTGAGTGGTTAGGGTTAGAAGCTAGTGATCTCAGGAAGAGAAAGTTGGTAAGGGTTGTAGCTAGAGAAAAGCTACTCTTATCCAACGTCGCTTGATGGAGTGAGTGCGTCAACACACCTCGAGAGCAGTGAAGGATAACTTGTATCGAGCTGAACTCGGATTGTGTTGAGTGGGAGAGTTGCGAGTGTTGTAATTCTCTGATTTGATATAATGTAATATACTGGTGAGTTTTATCCCGGTCTTGGTAGAAGCCTAGGGTTCTCACCTTGAGGAAAATACCTTTGCATTTGAGCTGGACTTACAATCCTGTAGTTCTAAAGTTGTATGTGGGAAATCCCTTAATTTCGCATATAAAACATACTCACTTATAGCTTGTTGTGTTTACAAATGTGATTAGACTCGCTTTGAAGTATTTTAAACTTCCACATTTATAGAACACTTAAGCTAGTCAATCAAGCTACTCTTTCATAAGAGCTAGTCGATTTAAAATACTCTATCTTATTTAGTAGCGATTCACTTACATATGTACTCGCTGAATTTGATCCTTGTACACTAGCTTTCTAGCTACTTGTACATTGGATATAAGAATAAGTGTGACATTCTTTATCTCACCCATAAGAAACCCTCATTAAGACAATATCTGAGAATCAAGGAGCTGGTAGAGAACAAGTCTTCATTTGATGAATTGAGTCCATAATAATAGGGTTCGTTATTATGACTTGGACAATACAACACATGGAAAGTGACGTCATCCCGGTCATTTTGAGGACATGGACTAGCTCGAAATTCTCGACCCCAACAATTGCTCAAATTCATCTTAATAATTATTGCAAAGAGGTGGATGAGATGAATCTCATAATCTTCTTTGAGGACATCACTTGACTATTGATGTCTTTTAAGACGTATATTTGTTGTGGTGAATGGTAAATTAAAGCAATGTATTCCCACATTGTCTTGTGCCTATTTCACGTTTTATGTACATGCCATGTTGAATCATTAGTTTAAAATTTGATAGAGAGTCGTGTGTAAGTGTTATCCATGATGCGTCAACTTGATTAATTCATTAGCTCGGATGTGTTGAAAAAAGATATCTTCATGGAAGCATTGACTTGAAGTCTTTATCCATGAGACATTAACTCTATCATATGTGATAATCCACAAGTCTGTGTATTTTTTTTTGTAAATGTATATCTATAGTATGACCGACCAGTCTCACGTGTATATGCATGTATTTTTTATGTGTATATATCCAGTATGTAAAATTGCATGTGTTAGTCATGACATATGTATAACCGAGGAGGAAAGCAATTTGTCTATAAGTGATTATAATAAGATTTTTACTTTATGTATGGGATAAGACGGTCGGTGTGACGCACAATATTCATCTCCTTTGTTTTTTCGATCGTCTAATGTAAAAAGGTGTGTTGGTTTGAGCTAGAGTGTGTAACTAGCTACCTCAATCATTCCGTTTGTTTTGATGATGATAAAAGTAAGTATTTGATGTCCATTGTGTGTGATAAGCTTTCCAGGAATACCTCGATGAGTTAGGAGAGTAGCTTTGACACAAGCGGACTAGCTTTAGGCCTAGCGGGGAAAGCGAGTCTTTCCAAGACGGTGTGAAGAAATAAAGAGAAGAATAAAATGCCCAAGAGAAGAATTGTGAAGACGGAAGGACTAGCTGAAGCAAAGGAGAATTTTTGCGAGAGCTAGTGGATCGTGCTTCAAACTCGGATATAGTGTACATGCAATCAAGTGTGTAAAAGAGCGTCTAAAGAGGAATCATGCACCAAAGCGTAGTGAATTCGGGTGCATTGAAGGGAAGGCCGAGAAGCTAAGGATAGGGGATAAAGGAACTTTTACCGATGGATAATGATGAACGGGGATTGCCAAGCTGGACGAATGAGGGAAGCATTGAGTGTGTGGAGAGGATTGCCAACGTGGACAAAATGGTTACTCAAGAGAAGAAGCACAAACCGCATGGAGACATTGATGGTTTCCAGAGGTGGGAAGATCACACGGATTACCAGTGTGGACTTCTTCATTTCCGTAGATTATAGGTTTGCTTTATTTAGGGGATAAGTTTAGGAATGCTATAAATATGTGCATAGGCAATGTTAGATACACGAGCTAGAACGAGCCAAGAGAGAAGCCAAGAGAGCTCAAATCTTCAGGAGATAAAGCTAGATAGCTAAGTGCTTAGGAAAACTTCACTTGCTAAGAGGAGATAGCAAGAGAGAATCGGACAGAGGGTTAGCTAGAGGAAAGCTACTCTATGTCGAGGTCGCGTGAGATTAGATAGTGGCCTGAATCACTTTGAGAGTTGAAAGGATTGCTTATACTGTGTTGAATGCCAGATTGTGTTGAGAGAGAGTGTTACTAAGTGTTGTAACTGCTCTTGATTAATATAATTAGTGATGAGTTTTATCCTAAGCTTAGTAGAAGCTTAGGGTTTCGACCTTGGGAAAATCCTTGGATTTGAGTCGAGCTTATTAACTAACATTTCTAAGTTCAAAGTATTGTATCTAATCTCCCCTTCCGCAACTCTAACACACTAGCTAACTAGCTTGTTGTGTTTAACTTGGAGATTAGACTAGCTGAAATGTGTTTTCAACTTCTATATCTTTAAAACACTTAAGCGATTCGATCAATCTACTCTCTTATAAGAGATACTCGATCCGATCCTTAATAGATCAAACTTATAATTGGTATTAGAGCTATGGTCACTCGAATTCATTGATTTTATATCTATATCTTTCTCTCTCTCATGTTTGAATCATGAAGGACAACGAAATTGCTTTTCTGATGCGTTTACACAAGAAATACTTTAAAAGACAAAGCAACTTCAACAACGATGAACAATCGGAAAAACTTCATATCATAGCCAAATCTTGAGTTAGAGCTAGAGATATGTTCAATCAAGTCTTTGGAGACTTCAAGCGAATCTTTATTGAACTCGTTGAACTATATCTTATACTCCTAGAAGAGCAAAACGGCAACACCATATCTTTTCTAAGGAGCTTTGCTCGGATATCATTCTACACCTTGGGATTTTGCTGGATTTTCTATCATATCTTATTAGCTAAAGAAAGATATGCAATGTAAGTTTCTCCCATACTTTGTCTATGAATTATGCAGTTTAATTCTACTTTGGGAACTTTAGTTGGATTGTGCTTCTTGTTTGCTTGTTTTTCTTTCATCATCTATTTCCCAAGCCAGTCTAGCTAAGGTAGTATATTGCATTTAATCTATTGATTATAATCTTAGCCAATTGCATGCTCTTCTTGTACCACAAATAGATAATGATGATCATTTTCTTACCATATTATAAGCCTTAAGAAATGATCTGTTCCTACGGTGTCCCTTGCCTAACATTAATATAATGCTTCCTTATTCCTTTGATAAACTCAACAATAGGAAGTATTCATTTTTGTGTAAAAGCCATTTACCCTATACATGCACATACATTATATTCAGTATATACTGAGTGAGAGTGCGTTATGTCCCTACTTGAGAAATGTGCATTTTCTTGTTATTCTTTTGCATGCTTAAATGATAAATTGGGTGCATATTCACTTGCTTTACACTCCTAGCATGAACATGTTTTTGTGTGAGAGAAGCTGAAGAGGCAGTCTGTGTTGCTAATGGGGTTTACTTAACTGCTAAGTTTTCTTAATGAGGAAGGTAAGCTTTGCGGCTCAGGAAAAGTGAAGTCTTAATAAGTAGTCCAGTGATCTACTATAAATGGATTCAGAAAGGCTGCGTGGCTCTGTGATCCAGTATAAATGGATTCAGAAAATCCACACATAGACTTCACAACGCATCACACTAGCTTGCCAACACGTCTCTCATAGCCATTACAACGTGTTTATTTGTTATGCCACATGTCTATCAGAGAAGCGCTTCTCAGGAAAGGTATTTGCATGTAGTTGTTGTATCGCTTTAGAGATTATAGCTGTTGAGTTTATAGCCATTGAGATCTATCCGTTGCAGAGCTATCCGTTGCGAAAATAGAGTTGTTGGTTCAGTGGTGAAAACTTATAGAGGAAGATAGAGCTACACTATATATACACGAGTATGCATTCACTATTGATCTTTACCGTGTACTATCATTATCTCCCTCTCTGAAATCACAAAATTTCCACTCACTCCCTCTCGTTATTACTCACTCCTCCTTATACCTCCTTAGAAAGCCTAAATCCCAAAATCCAGAAACACACAACTCCTCATACCAAATGGTAGAACAATCCCCTCTCACTAAGCTCACCAAGGAAGAGCACCTCAAAGAGCTCTTGACGATTAGAACCCTCGATCTTGAGGAGATTTCCCAACGTCAGCTTGACATAATTGTTGCTCAGTCTCAATGGATGAACAATGATGAAGAAAGCTTCAAGGTAAGGGACCTGGCTAAAGAGATTAGTCAAGAGCGTTGTCTAGAGGGCTCATTGGTTGGGTTCGGTTGCTTGTACAAGAAAACTTGGCCTGCATTCTAGAGAGATCAAAGAAGCGGTATTTGGTAGAAATGTCCTGCAACGTTGAAGACTCATCACCTTTCAGTGTCTAAGTGACTCCTCCACCATTTAATCGTCAAAAATATCACGCCAAGAAACACCAACCTTGACCATGTTACAATCGCGGATTGTTGTATAATGGCAGAGTGCTTAAGCGTAGAGCTAATCAACATGGCACATATTATGTTCTCTCATATGGTTGTTAGAAAAGCTCACCATAGATCCCCTCTCCCATTTCCACATATCATAGCCCGTATGTTAAAGGCTGAAGGCCTTTACGAGGTAGTCTCAGAGACTAGCTTTAACGACATGATCACATTGGAGAAGGTTACCAAGCTCGCATCTATAGTCGCTCCACCTAAGCCATCTTTTATTGCTGCCAGCTCCTCATGAACTCAATCTTGAGATTTAACTATACCCGCTGCCAGCTAGTCTCATGCAAGAGTTGTTCAAGCTATTTAGCTCCAGTGCTCTACACTTGAAAAGCGAGTATCATAGATAATCACACAGCTTCAGTTGATGACAGAGTGTCAAGATGAACAATCTCGTATTGATAGGAGCTTGTTATATGGTGTTAACTAGCGACTATTAGATTAGGTTTAGTTGTGTTTAGGTGCTTAACGAGTGGTATGCCCGGAATCCGGTTTGGAGTTCATTTATGGATTAACGGGATGCTCTTAAGCGGTATTTAGTGGTTTTATTATGGAGATCCCGGTTGTGCTCACTTTTAGTGTATTCGGGATTGAGCTAGAGGAAGCATGCCACGCCTACACCCCAGGAGAAGCCGAGAGGAAAAGTCGAGCTGCCTCCACGCTTGTAGAAGATTGAAGTCCATCTCAGTAGGAGAATTCACGACCGAGATGGAGCATCACGACTGGGATTCAGCCTCAGTTGAAGACGTCACGACCGATACAGGTATGTCATGACCGTGACTTAGCCGCAGTTGAGGTGTCACGAACGAGAGCCTCTGTCACGATCGTGACCATCCACAGGATTGAGAACTGGAGTAAAATCACGATCGTGACCCCTGTATCACGATTGTGACGCGGACATGGACAACCCATTATTGAAGATTTGGTCTAAGATTTTATTAGTTATTTCCACATCTTTTGGTTTATTTGCATTTATTTTAATTCCCTTTTATTAGAGACTATATAAGGCTTAGGAAATTAATTTAGAATCATCTTTAATTCATCATTCATTTATCTTTTTCATTTATATAGAATTCAATATCAGCCAAGAGAAAGCTTCCACCTTTGTTCCATCTTCACCCATCTTCTCTGGTTTGTTTTCCCATCAATCATCCATATGTATTCATTGCTTTCGATGGCTATGTCTGGCTAAGTTCATTATAGTTCACTCTTTAGGCTGAAGCCATTGTTGTAGGCTTGTTATGAGAATTCTAACGCTTAAGTTCTAAAGTTTAATTTCACGATTGTTTTATGATCTCTTGTGCTTTACTAGTTTC
The DNA here is from genome assembly GCF_046119375.1 of Phyllobates terribilis. Lineage (NCBI taxonomy): Eukaryota > Metazoa > Chordata > Amphibia > Anura > Dendrobatidae > Phyllobates > Phyllobates terribilis. The sequence continues at coordinate 27,426 of NW_027369437.1, forward strand.
ATTGATTGATATTGATTTTATCTAGGTTGCAAACTAGGTTGATATTATCCATCATATTTCTAGGCTAGATAATTCGATTTCAAAAGTCTTGTCTTTAGGTAGCAAGCAAAATTTGCATGGACTATTCGCGAGTGCTTATTGTGTAGAGATTATAAACCTGTGTCGAGTATCGGCGATTTGCTAATGGTATTGCATAGGCCTACTTATCTTTGATCTTCATGCTCTTTTGCTTTTGAATCTTGGGATTTCCTTGGTTATTGCATAACAAGGTTTTCTAGGACTATTTGGACTAGTTGCTATTTACGAACAAAGAGTAGGACAACCGGATTAACCAATTCAGAATATAGGTTAGTAGAATTAGATGATCAACATTCCAATTGAATAATGCGCACATGCTAGAAGGAGTGAGCTTCATCCCCATAATTGTTTACAACCCAACCAATATATTGCTTTCATATTTGCTTAATCGCTTAGTTATTAAGATCACACATAAAAAATCCCAATTGTTACTACTTAGTAGCATAATAGGAAATAAACTATCGTTCTGGCTCTTGGGATTCGACCGCTTCTTACCACTTTACTAGTGGATTCGTTAGTTGTGTATCTTTGATAAGGACAACAACCTTAGCTGCCTGTCAAATTTTGGCACCGTTGCCGGGAAGCCAACTGTTATAGTTTATTTCTTTTTTGTGTTACTACTTTAGTGTGGACCTATCTTATTGTCCACACTCGTGCTATTAATCCAGATTTATTTGTTTACGATCCAGAGATAGAGAGGACGTTTCTGCATATTTTAAGGCAAGGTATTCACGACTTGGTGATTGATAACATGGTTGGTAATCAAACGCTGCGACAACTTACGGAACTAGACCTGACGCAACAACACATGGGAGTAACGCTGTCTGCCCTAAATGCTGGTGTTACGTTCGAGCTCAAGACTGGTTTCATCAATATGCTACCAAAATTCCATGGCCTGGTTGGGGAAGACCCGATTATGCATCTAAGTGAGTTTCACGACATCTGCAGCTGCAGCAAGCAAAGTAACGTCACCGATGAGCTGATTAAGATGAGAGCTTTTGGTCTTACATTAAAGGATAGTGTGCGACAAGGTACTATTTTCTACTCACATGGAGTATCGACACTTGGGAGAAGCTACACAAAGCCTTGCTTAGTAAATATTTCCCGTCCAAAAAGGCTGTTGCTTTGAAAAGAGTGATTGCTATGGTGGAGCAACATGATAATGAGTCGTTGTACGACTACGTCGAGAGGTTCGCGAGATTATGTGCTAGTTTCCCATTCCATGGGTTTGAGGAGAAAGACTTGGTGAACCACCTTTACAATGGGTTACTTGATAATGAGAGAAGGCTAGTAGACGCTGCTTGCAACGGTAATGTTCTGAATTTAACTCCTGCTGAAGCCAGAGTCTGAATAAACGAAATTGCTGAAGGGACTAGGAGTTTGGGAGGACGTATACGAAGAAAGGAGCTAGTGCTGTAAGCTCCGGAGAGGATGAATGGAAGAGCGAATTTGCTAAACTCAAACGTTTGATAAAGGGAATGGCCATCGGTTTTCAGAAGCCAGCACGACTATGCGGTATTTGCGCAGAAGAAAGCCACTCTACTGATATGTGCCCGCAACTCCAGGACCCAACGATTGCTGAAGTTCACGCGGTGGGAGGTTTCGGACCTCCTAGGCATTGCTACGACCAAAATAACAATTGTAATTAGCAAGGTAACGATAATCCTGGCTTTAGGAGAAATGATTCGGTTGGCGGAAAAAATCAAGGCTACTACCAGAATCAATACCAAAACAACCACTACCGCGCTCCATATCAACCAAAACCCCAAGAGCCATCTATGGAGGAAATGCTCAGATCTTTGACCCAACACTTCACCACTCATTTCCAAACAAACGAATCAAGCATCAAGAGTCTCGAGAAACAATTTGGGCAATTGGCCGACGCTGTCTCTAAACTCACGCAACAAAACTCGAGGAATCTTCCCTCCTAGACCGAGAGGAACCCGAGAGAGAACATTAGCGCTATGCACTTGAGAAGTGGACGAAAACTCAAAGACAAGGTAGAAGAAGAGATGCCGTGAAAGGAGTCTGAACAACTGTCACGACCGAGACAGGGGTGTCACGATCGAGATTTGGTCTCAGAGGAAATGTCACGATCGAGACAGGATGATCACGACCAAGATGACGGTGATTTGATTCCGAAAAAATCAACGAAACGGATCACTACCGTGACACAATGTCACGATCGAGATTAAGCCCCAGTTTAGCAGATCACGATTGTGACCAATTATCACGACCTCCTTCTGCACACGACAAGCCTAAGTCTACAACGTCACGACCGAAACCTAGTGATCACAACCGTGACTCAACCCCAGTACGTGCTGATGACGACGATGAGGACATAGGTGACTTCAAGCTACGACAAGAAAACTATGTGAGGCCCAACTTTACTCCTTTATACTCCGAGAAACCACCTGCACTATTCCCAGAAGCCTTGAAGGATACACGCAGACCCGCGAATGACAAGGAACTATTTGAAACGTTCATTAAGTGTGAGGTAAACATCCCTTTGCTTAACCTCGTTAAAATTATTCCTCATTATGCTAAGTTCTTGAAGGATCTTTGCACCATCAAGAGGAACCAGAAGATGAAAGGGAAGCAAAAGGTGCAGGTCAGCGAGAGAGTTTATGCGGCAATCCAGCAGAAGATAGCAAAGAAGTGCTCGGACCCAGGGATGGTTAGTATCCCCTATATTATCGGTGAGAAGAGGATTAATAAGGCCATGCTAGATCTAGGTGCCTCTATTAATGTCATGCCTTTTTCATTATATAAGCTGCTAGGGCTAGGACCCCTGAATGAAACAGGGATTGTGATTCAGCTTGCTGACAGGTCAACGGTTTACCCGAAAGGGATAGTCGAGGATGTGTTGGTAATGGTTGATAATTTGATATTTCCAGCTGACTTTTATGTGCTAGATATGGAGCATGACAAGCAAGTTGCGCCTATCCTTCTGGGTAGGCCCTTCATGAAAATAGCGAATACTAAAATAGATCTAGCAAGTGGGTCGCTGACACTTGAGTTTGACGGAGATATAGTTAGTTTTAACATATTTGAGGCTATTAAACATCCTACAATGATAATTCTGTTTTCTCTATTGATGTAATTGACCCTATTGTTCAGGAAATTTTTGATGTGTGTGGGATTGATTCACTTAAATTTGTCGTAGAAAATAGCATTGTAAGCTCTAAAGAACATGACATGATACTATCCGCTGATGTGCATGAGGTCGTAGCTGAGTTTGATGCTCCAGGTACCCTTTTGGCCAGTGGGCCCACGTTACTTACATTTTTAAGCGAGAAACCGCTCCTTCTATCGTGCAGGCACCCACCATTGAGCTACAAGAGCTACCTTCGCACCTAAAGTATGCATTTCTCGGCCAAGAAAACACTTTGCCAGTCATCATCTCAAGTGCTCTCGGAAAGGAGCAGGAAGAGAAGCTGATGGAGGTGTTGAAAAGCAACATCACAGCGGTAGGATGGTCCATTGCTGACATCAAGGGGATAAGCCCCTCCACCGGCATGCATAGGATTCTACTTGATGAAGTAGCTAAACCAAGCCAACAACGTCAGCGACGATTAAATCCTCCAATGATGGAAGTGGTAAAGAAAGAGGTGCTGAAATTGTTGTCAGCTGACATGATCTATCCAATTTCTGACAGCCGGTGGGTCAGCCAGACTCAGGTCATTAAGAAGAAGGGATGGATCACTATAGTGGAGAATGAGGCTGGTGAAATGGTGCCGCAAAGAACACAAAATGGATGGCGTGTCTGCATCGACTACCGAAAGCTGAACGCGGTAAACCGTAAATCACTTCCCTCTCCATTTTATTGACCAAATGCTAGAACGTCTTGCAAGTCGCGCATATTATTGTTTTCTTGATGGATACCCGGGTTACTTCCAGGTGTCCATAGCGCTAGAAGACCATGAGAAGACTACTTTCACATGTCCTTTTGGCACCTTTGCATACCGCAAAATGCCATTCGGACTATGCAACACACCCGGTACATTCCAACAATGTATGGTGAGCATCTTCTCTGAGTACATTGAGAATTTTATTGAGGTATTCATGGATGACTTTACAGTCCATGGCGATTCGTTTGATGCATGTTTGCATAACTTGACACTTGTGCTACAAAGATGTGTCGAAACCAATTTGGTCTTGAATTCTGAAAAGTGTCATCTTATGGTCAATCACGGCATTGTGTTGGGTCATATTGTATCCTCTAAGAGGATTGAGGTCGATAAGGCGAAGATTGACGTAATTCAGTCTTTACCTTATCCTACTAAGTTCGTTCTTTTCTATGCCATGCAGGTTTCTATCCCAGGTTGAAGAAGGATGAAGCCATTGTTCTAGGCTTGTTGTGAGAATTCTAATGCTTATGTTCTAAAGTTTAATTTCAGGATTGTTTTGTGATCTCTTGTGCTTTATTAGTTTCATTGATTGATCTTGATTTTATCTAGGTTGAAAACTAGGTTGATAATCCATCATATTGCTAGGCTAGATAATTCGATTTGAAAAGTCTTGTCTTTAGGTAACAAGCAGAATTTGCATAGACTATTTGCGATGACTTATTGTGTAGAGATTATAAACCTGTGTCGAGTATCGACAATTTGCCAATGGTATTGAATAGGCCTACTTATCTTTGATCTTCATGCTATTGTGCTTTTGAATCTTGGGATTCCTTGGTTAATGCATAATAAGGGTTTCTAGGACTATTTGGACTAGTTGATATTTACGAAAAAAGAGTAAAACAACCTGATTAACCAATTCAGAATATAAGTTAGTAGAATTCGATGATCAACATTCCATTTGAATAATGCTCTGATGCTAGAAGGAGTGAGCTTCATCCCCATAATTGTTTACAACCCAACCAATATATTGCCTTCATATTTTCTTAATTGCTTAGTTATTAAGTTAACACGTAAAAACCCCCAATTGTTACTACTTGGTAGCATAATAGGAAATAAACTATCGTTCTGGCTCTCTTGGGATTCGACCGCTGCTTACTACTTTACTAGTGGATTCTTTAGTTGGGTATCTTTGATAGGGACAACGACCTTAGCTGCCTGTCACGCATCCTACAGGCTCTAGTTGCTCTTACGTAAAAACGTGATGACTAGGGTGTTTCAAAGCTTGTGTGTTTATGTGCTTTTTGTGTTTGTTTTTGCTTGCTTCAAAGTATAACTAGTAATCTTTGGTCTCCGCAGCTATAAAGTTGTAAGGATTTCAATGATAATATAGTATGTTTTTTGTTTTTTATAACTTGTTCTTTTTGTATGATTACACCTTAATTTATTGTGCTTAATTACTTAATATGCATGATTACAGAGGTTATCTTGTTTGCCCTATTCCACTTTACTTTCCTTTGCATGAATTATACTTTCATATTTTGATGATGTCAAAAGGGGGAAGTAAACAGATTCATACCTCATTCAACTAAGGGGGATGATTTTAGACCAGCTTGATCTAACATGGAACAAAGGTACACTTGCTAAGTGTTTTTAGCAGTTGATCTAATTTGTTATATCTTAAAGTATCAGTTTAAGCTTCATTACATATCTATACCTTAACTGAGTACACTTTGAAAAATATTATTCTTTATTGTTTAAGTGTTTTCCATTATTAAAAAGGGGGGAAATTGTTGGTTTGAGCTAGAGTATGTAATTAGCCAACTCAAGCATTCCGCTTGTTTTGATGATGATAAACATAAGTATTTAATGTCCATTGTGTGTGATAAACTCTCCAGGAAAAGCTCGACGAGTTAGAAGAGTAGCTTTGACACAAGAAGACTAGCTAAGTCCATGTGAAGTCTAGCTTTAGGCCTAGTGTGGAAAGCGAGCCTCGCCAAGGCGATGTGAAGAAATAAAGAGAAGAATAAAATTCCCGATAGAAGAGTTGTGAAGACGGAAGGACTAGATGAAGCGAAGGAGAGTCGCTGCAAGAGCTAGTGAATCGTGCTTCAAACTCAGAGAGAGTGTACATGTAATCAAGTGTGTAAACGAGTGTCTACTGAGAAATCCTGCACCATCGCGTAATGAATTCGGGTGCAATGAAGGGAAGGCCGAGAAGCAAAGGATAGTGGATAAAGGAACTTCTACCTTTGGATATTGATGAACGGGAATCGCCAAGCTGGACAAATGAAGGAAGCACTAAGGGTGTGTAGAGGATTGCCAACGTGGACAAAACGGTTACTCAAGAGAAGAAGCACAAAGCATGTGGAGACGTTGATGCTTTCCAGAGGTGGGAAGATCACACGGATTGCCATCATTGACTTCTTCGTTTCCGTAGATTATAGGTTTGATTTACTTGGAGGATAAGTTTAGGAATGCTATAAATATGTGTAATAGGTGATGTTAGACATGTGAGCTAGAAAAAGCCAAGAGAGAAGCCAAGAGAGCTCAAAGATTTAGGAGAGAAATCTAGAGAGCTAAGTGCTTAGGAAAACTTCACTTGCTGAGAGAAGATAGAAAGAGCGAATCAGACAGAGGGTTAGCTAGAGGAAAGCTACTCTGTGCCGAGGTCGCGTGAAGTTAATGAGTGGCCTGAAGCACCTTAAGAGTTGAAAGGATTGCATGTACTGTTCTAAACGCCAGATTGTGTCGAGAGAGAGTGTTACTAAGTGTTGTAATTACTCTTGATTAATATAATCTATTAGTGGTGACTTTTATCCCAAGCTTAGTAGAAGCTTAGGGTTCTCACATTGGGAAAATCCTTGCATTTGAGCCGAGCTTATTAACTAACATTTCTAAGTTCAAAGTATTGTATCTAATATCTCCTTCGGCAATTCTAACACACTAGCTAACTAGCTTGTTCTGTTTAAGTTGGTGATTAGACTAGCTTAAACGTTATTTCAACATCTATATCTTTAAAACACTTAAGAAAGTCGACCAAGGTACTCTTTTATAAGAGATACTCGATCCGATCCTAATAGTTAAACCTACAAGTTGTATACCTTATGTATGGATCGTCACCCATATGTATGTAATTGTAATGTGATATGTGGAACCACTTTATTTGCAATAGGAATTAGCGTCTTATGTGTGCTTGATTTCTTGAAGCCTTCTTGTTTCTGGTACGGGAAAAAAAGAATGCAATAATCTTGGTAGTCAAATTCACTTGACAATTCTCCGTTGTCTGAGTTAGTAGACATTTAGATAAATAATGATGACAAGTTGATAACTTAAATAATATGTACATAAAAGTAATGTTTTTGAATCATGAGAAGGTAATTTAACTTATAATGAAGCTTTCAAGATGCAAGCTACATATATTTAATAATGTACCTACATATCCGATCATGTCTAGGTTGGAGATAATTTTTTCATTTGTGTTGTAATGAGGAGCATGATCAAACAATTAGGATATTTAAGGTGATTATGCCACTTAGAGTCAAATATAAATGATATACCACTAGTATGCTTTCTCACGGTCTTTAATTGTTTTCTTCGTTTCATGTCCCTGCTAGGCATTACTGTGAGCTCTTAAGCCTAGGAAGAGGTCTTCTATTGCGTCGTATGTTGTTCAACCAATCTATTTGGCCATGATTGGAAATGGAGCACACAAAATCTTCTTTATTATACTTTTAAACATATGCAACAGTTGAGAATCATTTGGGGTTTGGTCTTGTGTTTGATAGCAATAGATAGTAGGGGATGCGACAACAAAATGATATCAGTTGAGTTTAAATGTTTGGGTACAAAATTTGGAAGCGTAAACAAGTCTACTATTTTGTTTTCCTCTTCAAGAGTTGGAACAACGATATAATCACTAGTTTCACGTGAGTTAAGAGAATCATACACGTTAGTTCATGTATGAAACAAGAAGCAATATACACATTGGTAAAAAAATATGTAAATAGATGTATACAATAATATACTTTTATGAAATAGCATATTAATGTTAAAGTGTCCTAGATTTGTGTATAAGACACATAAATGTTGAACGATTGACGATGCAACGTAAGTACAAACTATTTGAGAATTAAATGATATGCATGTGGCTAATGGTAAAAGAGGCATAGCACTAGGATGTAGATTTATCAAGAGAAAATTAAACCATTACTAGAGGACACAAGTTGGATAATCGTTCCACAGAGCTATATCAAGAGAAATAATTTATTGTGATTCTACTTAAGGTGCAATAAACTTGTGTCATGAATTAGACGAACAAAATATTTGAGAGTTGTAAAGAACTGATTTCATAAGCAGGACCCATGAGATTATTATGTGTAAGTTATGAAATAATATTTCCTATGAGTTCTCATGAAATTGTCTGTACATGAAACATACAAGACTCAAACAATTGAAAGTTGCATAATCAAGAAGTCTAGTCATGAGGTTGAAATGTGTTTGTCCATGAATAGTTGAGTCAAATCTAAGGTAGTGTAAATGAAATTATAATGTGATATTAGATTATGAAATATATTGAAATTGCAAAGAAAGAGACTTACATGTTGATGCGAAAATGACGTTAGTCGATTCGTCTCGGGCGCGGATCTAGATCGAGCACGGTCACTAGGTCGTCGATTGTGTGACTTTCTGTTTGATTGTGTTTGAAAACTAGAACAAGAACAATATGGCTCGTTGAGGTGCGAGCCCGGGCCGGGGTGGCTCCGATACAAAAGAGGAGATAACGCAACTTCAAATTGCATTCAACGTGATTTTAAAGTAAATACAAGAAGGCTATATATAGACGAAGAAAACCTTCTAAACCCTAATGGAATTGGGCCTATTCTTACTAACGGGCCTGTCCTCTTAAGCATAAGAGAAACACACACCCAAAATAGATAATGCATAAAAATGAGAATACGAATTAATAATAGAATACTTAAAAACTATATACACTATATATTCGTCCAAGGAGGACGCTATGGTCGGGGTCGTTTCACGTTTGCCTCAAATTGTCTGATTGCAAGCCAGGATTGCATCATTCTCCCTCCCTTAGAATTGAAGCGTCCACACTTCAAACTGGTAGGAGAAAGGGAGATCAAGCGTGCTTACGTCAAAGAGAGCAAGGACTCTATGTAAGGCACAAGACCGACTCTAGGAACCACAAAGTGTAATATGAAAGGCTCTGGCGTTGGAGTGATCTTCTCTTCCGGCTTGGACACTATTACAACAATGACTATCACCTCATATGTATGAACAGGTGATGTCTCGGGTTCGGGCAAAGCCATAGGCACTAAAACTGGGACGTCTATCCCCTGACACACATCAGATGAGTCACTATCCACCAGTATGGGAACATCTAATAACTCATAGTCGGAATACTCATGAAAGATAGAAGGTGATTCAAGCAATGACTGCGTCAGTGTGCTAGGAATATATGTTGCACCTTCATGAAACATTGGCATGATCGGAGGGATAGAACTGTCGATCACATCATAAGTCTGCTCGGTCGTATGAGAGGTGGATGTCACAACAGGGACAGTTACAATCGACAAGGATGGGGAAATATGAATAGGCACGTTAGATCACTTGATCATAGAATTCGGTGCCAATACAGAAAGAAAAGGTGCACTAATGTGAGTTGTGGTGTGAACAGGGTACCGCTGAGAACAAGCAAACAAATGTACGTTCAAGGGCGTGCACAAGAGAGCGGGAGGTGCTCATTGTGGGTGACTCGGTGTGGGTGAACTGTTGTGGTCTCGACCGTCGATAGATTTGATTTGTAAAATTATTTGCATCGATCCCAGGAGCATATTTCTCAGTCATGGAAAACACCAACTGACCCCATGTCTCAATAAGCGGTAGGCGTAGGTACCACCTATCATCATAAAAGTGATACCAACATTCTAGAGCATATCCCGTGAGGCAGAGAATGGCCACCTCTAACTGCTCGAACTCACCGTAATCAAGACGGATAAAATAAAACGATATATGCTTGGCCCACTCGATGAACACGTTGTTATCATCATACCCAACGAATCGTTGACGACAAACATCTGTTCCGGGTAGAACTTCATCATATAAAATATGCGAAGGTGGTGAAATCCTGTCCGGGTTGAACTGTGAAATGTGCGTATACCGATAGGCCATGGGTAGTGTGGACTAAATGTGGATCATGAAATATTTATCTTAAATTTCCACTCTAATGAAAGCAAGAGTTACTCTTGCAATAAAAATTTTTGCAATGATTTCTTCTAAACAAACCGTTTATGCAAAGTTTAATTTTTTCAATGATTTTATCAGCTTTACCAAGACTTACATATATTAATCCTTGGTGATCAATCTAGAACTCAACTAATAATTCAATGAACAATTACAATAAAGAGAAAAGCATACAAGTTCAGCATAGAAATAATCTAGATAAACTCACATCCTACACCAACTGAAACTTCCACTAACTCTAAAGTGGCTACAAAAATCAACTTCTCCAAACCCAAAAAACAATCTTTAAAGATGATACTAATAAAATACTTTTGGAAAAGATAAAAAAAGAGGAAAATTCCCGTGTAAAAATCAGAAGGATTGGCGGATGCTTCTAGTCATCGATTGTCGTCGCCAGTTGAATGCGGGGAAACCTTAGAACATCATCGGCGGGAGTCAGAAGTGCATAGGCGGCCGCTGAGAGATTAGTCTTATAACTCCTTCAGCTTCTTATTTATTTACGATAAGCTCGTCTTCGTGTTTCTTTATTTCTTCTCTTCTCTTCTCTTTTCTTCTCTTCTCTTCACTCTAAATCTTCATAAATGATCATAATAAAGTATAGATGGTCATAAAATAATACGCACCAAATACACAATAATATAGCTCGATATAGCACTAAATATATGATAAACTATGCAACTATATCTATCGTAGATGTGTAAATCAAACTCTTCCACAATTGAACATACTTGCCTTGAGTGAAATTAGGCTACCGTTAATCTCACAATAATAATAATGTGGATCCCAAGTACAAAGTTGCTCACATAGAATCAACAAATAATAAGCTCATTCCACAAACCAACCAAACCTATGCATCAAATCTCTAAACTCTCAACTTCAAATGCTCTCAATCTCATCAAATACAGTCATAAAAAAAATATCATCATCAAAAACTCATGCAACCTTAACCATCATGCTGAAAGAACATACTAAAATATTCTCTGGAATAAAATCAAAAACTAACTCCATCACTACTTATTTCCATTCCAAACACCAAGTATATTCCGCTAGATAATGTCCATCCACATCAAACACAAACTCAACCACCAATTCCTAAAGAAAAATATTCATAACACAACCACCAATATACATCCAAAACTAGGAAAAGAAGTCTAATCCTAGAATCTACTCCATACGATCATTAGATTTGCACTAAAAATCCCCCAAAGAAAAAAATGATAAAAAAAACCTCATAGATATGTCATGCAAGCTCAAGAAAATCCACAAAGAGATATATCATGTATGCTCAAGATGAGAGGTAAAAATAAAATAGACATAAATCTACATCTAATAGCTCCAAGTGAAATCCTACCTGAAACATTACTATAATCCATTCACTTATGTCTCCGACGCTGAAAATGTGAAAACGAACATCCTAAGACACTCAAATTCTTTTTACTCATATTATTTCTTAAGTGTCCCCTCCGTTTTAAATTAACACTGTCATAAATATAATATCACCTACCTCACATCTCTCATAAATCTCATATTTCCAGGCCTAGTGCAAGCTAGATTACCTGCTTGTTGTCTAAGTGCCCTGAAAGGTTTTCACTCATAATATAATTTAATTTTAGCTCTTTTTATTTTGGCCTCTTTTTTCCAGATTAATAGAGAAACATAAATAGAAAATATAATCTACTCCCCCGCACTTAAAATAAGCATTATTCTCAATGTGAATATCAGACAAATCTAATGAACAAGGGGGGAAATAGAAAGTACCGCTACTGTTAAGGTGTTGTGGGTGGATATCTTGGATATTGGTACCTAGCAAAAACGTCCCACTTCTGCATCTGATGTATCATACTCATCTGCTCGTCGTGTTGTAACCAACAATTGTCTTGTAGCATTGTGAACACAGTGAAGTGATCGATCCAGACTCTGGACTCTCTCATAAACCTACATGGTATAATCAAAGTTCTCTGGCACATGCATATGCTCAGCAATAGAAGGAACATAAATCCCATCAATTGCACAAAAATCCCAATCCTGGTATTGGTCACTCGGAAACAGCAAAGCTCAAGCCTTAGAAGATTGATAATATGCACGTTCTGGGCACCGAAAACATATTGATACACATCACACAAGTAATTTCACCAGTTCTCTCCCTGAATATACTCCCGATCACTATGTAGGATGTGGAAATCCCTCAAACATTTAACTTTGAACTGGAAGCGGCGGGAAACGGGCTCCTCCTTTGGACATTCTAGCCCGAGAGCATCTCCAATAAGCGTAATCAATACTCTCAAACAAACTTTACCACCAAAATCTCCCTGGAATTTTTCACAGCTTCTTACAAAAATAGTAGCCCAATCAAGCACCGTGACACTATTCTGCGTCACAGTCCACATCGCTCTCAATTCCTCCAACGATATCTTGTTGACCTCTGGTTACCCTAGAATGCAAAACGTATTGCGTTATGGGGGAGATGAATGATGGGGCCTAAATGGTCGTTGCACCCCATCAAAGTAATAATCCTAACTAGCAACTCTGCAATAAGATAGAGGCAAACAAGTGTATAATCCCACAGAGAATCAGATTATAAATTCTTGTTTTAATAATGTGATCAACGTATAAGTAACCAAAGGGGGGTTTGGAATGCATCTATTTTAACTAATATTGATTGTAAAGTAATATGAGAAAGAACTTCTTTCAACAAACATCCACACAACGGAAGATAGATTGATCATTGACAACTATTAACGTTCAAGTTCATGAATTCATATTATATGGTTGTCCTAATCCCTGTTCTAATATAGTTATTAGTCCAACTAGTCCTAATAACTCTTATTAAGCTACAACCCTGAAACTATCAAGATTTAACAACCAATAAACAATGAACTCAAGAATAGATAGGTGGATGCAGTACCATTAAATTCAGTCGATATTTAACATGCAATCAACTCGCTTTACAATAGCAATCCCAATTATATCATGCATTGATTTTCTACACAAAGACAAGTCCTTTCAACTAGAAAAAATAAAATCCTAGCAATACGAATAAGATCAAATCTACCTAGATGATCAGTCCGGAGAGATAAATCAAATTCAATAACATTCAAACACAAGAGAGATGAAACAATCCAAATATGAAATAGAACTAAGATAGCAGTCTTACAAGCAAATCATCCAAGGCTTCAGCAATTGAACAAAGAGAAAGAGAACTAGTGTTACAAAGTTTCTCTAAAAGATAAATTGGAAAAGTGTAATGTGATCTAAGATAGAGGAGGCTCAAGTCTAAATATCCTATTAATTCAACCCTAATAGTAGAAAATAATAGTACTAAAATCCCAGCCAGAAACTCTATTATAAATCAACAACCTCCCGAAAGGAATCCCGCAAGCGAAGCCCACAACAGCTCCTCGGCCCAACAGGGGTGCGGTCACGCCATATGCAAGAGAGGTCACGCCATGGCCTAGCTTGGACATTTCCCTCGCGCACAGCTGCGCGGTCGCGCCATGGGTGGCGCGGTTGCTCCATGGGTGGCACGACAGCTCCATGGTTTGCACGACAGCTCCATAGGTGGCGTGGTCGCGCCCAAGGTTCTGTAACACGACAAGGTCACATCTTCGTCTCTGAGGCAATCTTCTCTTTGTCTTCATCCAAGTGTCTGTAATCCTTATGAATAACGCTTCTACACTGTAAGTTCCGGATTACAGGAATACACTCCATAACATTGTCAAATCACCTATAAACAACGTTGACAACCACTAGATGCACTATGAAAGATATCTCCTATCAAAACACCCATACTTAGACCTTGCTCGTCCTCGAGTAAGCTGAAATGAACTCACTCATCCAGTATGCACATCAGTCTCAGGAAATATGGAAGGACATGATAGCAATGGTCATCATCCCTCCAAACACCTGCAATCGTTAAAGCACATGCGTAGACTCCAACTCTACCAAAAATCTATAAAAGAAAAATAAAACAAGACTCGTGAAAGACTCAAAACAACTCAAACAAACCTAAAATGCATGTTATCAACCATTCCACAAACTTAAACTATGTTTGTCCCAATCAAATTACATGACAATGAATCCATAGAATATGCAAAAGTTGTCTCTATCCAAGTGACATATGAATAATAATAATGCAAAAATCAAACAAAAGACAACTTTCCTTCCTAACATGCTTCACAATCAATGACAAGATAACACAAGTCCCAACATAAAAGTTAACAAATAAATCACACTAGACTCAAGAAGTACCACATAGACTTTTGTTTCTTTTTTCACCTTCTTCAATTATTCATATCTATTTGTTTCTTTTAAAATCCATTATTTGAGGTATTGGGTCCGTCCATTTTACGGTCCAGGCCCACTAATGAAACTCTTCCACACCACGGAGATCGCATGCTCTTCTGACTCATTGCACTAGGAATTAACCTCTCTTATTCTCTTTTTATTGTGTTTTTATTATGAAAAAAACGGAAGCAAGATAATACAAACAACATGATATTACAACAAATGAGGGGGTAAACATGTCATTTTAGTATTGGTCCAAATGCATTCTAATCAAAGTCCACATGATCAAGTCAATGTAAAAAATTGGATCAATCATATCATCATCATAACGCAATTGTAATACCAACATCTAAAGCATACTAAAGAGATCAAAGTCAATGCACCATTATAAGAATCCACAAAGTACCAAAATAGGGGAAATATGATAACCAACTCACAAAACTCAAAACAGAAAACAAACTCAAAACTCAAAAACAAACTAAAAACAAACGGAAATGCAAACACAGTGAGATAGTTTCCCTCGTCCACAATTGAAGACACAATGTCCCTATTGTGAAATAAAGAACAAAGATAAATGATGGGTGAAAGTGGAAAAGTACCTCATTCATCGGGTTTCCTCCCGAGCAGCGCCTTGGTTATAGTTGTTGGCTCGACTTCTCATCTCTCAATCATCCAACACCCAAACCTTCACAAGCTGACTCATCCAGAAATTTCTTGTCGATCCTCACATAATAAGACTTGACCCTCTTTTCTTCTCCTTACTCCCTTATCATACCAACCTTTCTTGTTCTCTTTGTAGTGTCCTGGAGGTTTCTTAGGCTTAACTTTTGGTACCTAGA
>NW_027369438.1:0-42729 GCF_046119375.1 Phyllobates terribilis
ACAAACAGTAATATCTCCACATTGCAAGGTGCAATTCTGAAATTTTTTGCTTTTTCCTGTTAATCCTAGCATGATAAAGAAGATTCAAAGAGAGTGAGATGCCAGCTCCTTTCATTCAGTCAGTAGCTTCAAACATTTCTGGACGTTTTTCAATGGCAAAAATCAATGAATATTGTAAATGCACAAACAGTAATATCTCCACATTGCACGGTGCAATTCTGAAATTTTTAGCTTTTTCCTGTTAATCCTAGCATGATAAAGAAGATTCAAAGAGAGTGAGATGCCAGCTCCTTTCATTCAGTCAGTAGCTTCAAACATTTCTGGTATATGAAAAACATGTTTTTCAATGGCAAAAATCAATGAATATTGTAAATGCACAAACAGTAATATCTCCACATTGCACGGTGCAATTCTGAAATTTTTAGCTTTTTCCTGTTAATCCTAGCATGATAAAGAAGATTCAAAGAGAGTGAGATGCCAGCTCCTTTCATTCAGTCAGTAGCTTCAAACATTTCTGGTATATGAAAAACATGTTTTTCAATGGCAAAAATCAATGAATATTGTAAATGCACAAACAGTAATATCTCCACATTGCACGGTGCAATTCTGAAATTTTTAGCTTTTTCCTGTTAATCCTAGCATGATAAAGAAGATTCAAAGAGAGTGAGATGCCAGCTCCTTTCATTCAGTCAGTAGCTTCAAACATTTCTGGTATATGAAAAACATGTTTTTCAATGGCAAAAATCAATGAATATTGTAAATGCACAAACAGTAATATCTCCACATTGCACGGTGCAATTCTGAAATTTTTTGCTTTTTCCTGCTAATCCTAGCATGATAAAGAAGATTCAAAGAGAGTGAGATGCCAGCTCCTTTCATTCAGTCAGTAGCTTCAAACATTTCTGGTATATGAAAAACATGTTTTTCAATGGCAAAAATCAATGAATATTGTAAATGCACAAACAGTAATATCTCCACATTGCACGGTGCAATTCTGAAATTTTTAGCTTTTTCCTGTTAATCCTAGCATGATAAAGAAGATTCAAAGAGAGTGAGATGCCAGCTCCTTTCATTCAGTCAGTAGCTTCAAACATTTCTGGTATATGAAAAACATGTTTTTCAATGGCAAAAATCAATGAATATTGTAAATGCACAAACAGTAATATCTCCACATTGCACGGTGCAATTCTGAAATTTTTAGCTTTTTCCTGCTAATCCTAGCATGATAAAGAAGATTCAAAGAGAGTGAGATGCCAGCTCCTTTCATTCAGTCAGTAGCTTCAAACATTTCTGGACGTTTTTCAATGGCAAAAATCAATGAATATTGTAAATGCACAAACAGTAATATCTCCACATTGCACGGTGCAATTCTGAAATTTTTAGCTTTTTCCTGTTAATCCTAGCATGATAAAGAAGATTCAAAGAGAGTGAGATGCCAGCTCCTTTCATTCAGTCAGTAGCTTCAAACATTTCTGGTATATGAAAAACATGTTTTTCAATGGCAAAAATCAATGAATATTGTAAATGCACAAACAGTAATATCTCCACATTGCACGGTGCAATTCTGAAATTTTTTGCTTTTTCCTGCTAATCCTAGCATGATAAAGAAGATTCAAAGAGAGTGAGATGCCAGCTCCTTTCATTCAGTCAGTAGCTTCAAACATTTCTGGACGTTTTTCAATGGCAAAAATCAATGAATTTTGTAAATGCACAAACAGTAATATCTCCACATTGCACGGTGCAATTCTGAAATTTTTAGCTTTTTCCTGTTAATCCTAGCATGATAAAGAAGATTCAAAGAGAGTGAGATGCCAGCTCCTTTCATTCAGTCAGTAGCTTCAAACATTTCTGGTATATGAAAAACATGTTTTTCAATGGCAAAAATCAATGAATATTGTAAATGCACAAACAGTAATATCTCCACATTGCACGGTGCAATTCTGAAATTTTTTGCTTTTTCCTGCTAATCCTAGCATGATAAAGAAGATTCAAAGAGAGTGAGATGCCAGCTCCTTTCATTCAGTCAGTAGCTTCAAACATTTCTGGTATATGAAAAACATGTTTTTCAATGGCAAAAATCAATGAATATTGTAAATGCACAAACAGTAATATCTCCACATTGCACGGTGCAATTCTGAAATTTTTTGCTTTTTCCTGTTAATCCTAGCATGATAAAGAAGATTCAAAGAGAGTGAGATGCCAGCTCCTTTCATTCAGTCAGTAGCTTCAAACATTTCTGGTATATGAAAAACATGTTTTTCAATGGCAAAAATCAATGAATATTGTAAATGCACAAACAGTAATATCTCCACATTGCAAGGTGCAATTCTGAAATTTTTAGCTTTTTCCTGCTAATCCTAGCATGATAAAGAAGATTCAAAGAGAGTGAGATGCCAGCTCCTTTCATTCAGTCAGTAGCTTCAAACATTTCTGGACGTTTTTCAATGGCAAAAATCAATGAATATTGTAAATGCACAAACAGTAATATCTCCACATTGCACGGTGCAATTCTGAAATTTTTAGCTTTTTCCTGTTAATCCTAGCATGATAAAGAAGATTCAAAGAGAGTGAGATGCCAGCTCCTTTCATTCAGTCAGTAGCTTCAAACATTTCTGGTATATGAAAAACATGTTTTTCAATGGCAAAAATCAATGAATATTGTAAATGCACAAACAGTAATATCTCCACATTGCAAGGTGCAATTCTGAAATTTTTTGCTTTTTCCTGCTAATCCTAGCATGATAAAGAAGATTCAAAGAGAGTGAGATGCCAGCTCCTTTCATTCAGTCAGTAGCTTCAAACATTTCTGGTATATGAAAAACATGTTTTTCAATGGCAAAAATCAATGAATATTGTAAATGCACAAACAGTAATATCTCCACATTGCAAGGTGCAATTCTGAAATTTTTTGCTTTTTCCTGTTAATCCTAGCATGATAAGAAGATTCAAAGAGAGTGAGATGCCAGCTCCTTTCATTCAGTCAGTAGCTTCAAACATTTCTGGTATATGAAAAACATGTTTTTCAATGGCAAAAATCAATGAATATTGTAAATGCACAAACAGTAATATCTCCACATTGCACGGTGCAATTCTGAAATTTTTTGCTTTTTCCTGCTAATCCTAGCATGATAAAGAAGATTCAAAGAGAGTGAGATGCCAGCTCCTTTCATTCAGTCAGTAGCTTCAAACATTTCTGGACGTTTTTCAATGGCAAAAATCAATGAATATTGTAAATGCACAAACAGTAATATCTCCACATTGCACGGTGCAATTCTGAAATTTTTTGCTTTTTCCTGTTAATCCTAGCATGATAAAGAAGATTCAAAGAGAGTGAGATGCCAGCTCCTTTCATTCAGTCAGTAGCTTCAAACATTTCTGGTATATGAAAAACATGTTTTTCAATGGCAAAAATCAATGAATATTGTAAATGCACAAACAGTAATATCTCCACATTGCAAGGTGCAATTCTGAAATTTTTTGCTTTTTCCTGTTAATCCTAGCATGATAAAGAAGATTCAAAGAGAGTGAGATGCCAGCTCCTTTCATTCAGTCAGTAGCTTCAAACATTTCTGGACGTTTTTCAATGGCAAAAATCAATGAATATTGTAAATGCACAAACAGTAATATCTCCACATTGCACGGTGCAATTCTGAAATTTTTAGCTTTTTCCTGTTAATCCTAGCATGATAAAGAAGATTCAAAGAGAGTGAGATGCCAGCTCCTTTCATTCAGTCAGTAGCTTCAAACATTTCTGGTATATGAAAAACATGTTTTTCAATGGCAAAAATCAATGAATATTGTAAATGCACAAACAGTAATATCTCCACATTGCAAGGTGCAATTCTGAAATTTTTAGCTTTTTCCTGTTAATCCTAGCATGATAAAGAAGATTCAAAGAGAGTGAGATGCCAGCTCCTTTCATTCAGTCAGTAGCTTCAAACATTTCTGGTATATGAAAAACATGTTTTTCAATGGCAAAAATCAATGAATATAGTAAATGCACAAACAGTAATATCTCCACATTGCACGGTGCAATTCTGAAATTTTTTGCTTTTTCCTGTTAATCCTAGCATGATAAAGAAGATTCAAAGAGAGTGAGATGCCAGCTCCTTTCATTCAGT
The DNA here is from genome assembly GCF_046119375.1 of Phyllobates terribilis. Taxonomy (NCBI): domain Eukaryota; kingdom Metazoa; phylum Chordata; class Amphibia; order Anura; family Dendrobatidae; genus Phyllobates; species Phyllobates terribilis. The sequence goes on from NW_027369438.1 coordinate 4,122, forward strand.
CAGTAGCTTCAAACATTTCTGGTATATGAAAAACATGTTTTTCAATGGCAAAAATCAATGAATATTGTAAATGCACAAACAGTAATATCTCCACATTGCAAGGTGCAATTCTGAAATTTTTTGCTTTTTCCTGTTAATCCTAGCATGATAAAGAAGATTCAAAGAGAGTGAGATGCCAGCTCCTTTCATTCAGTCAGTAGCTTCAAACATTTCTGGACGTTTTTCAATGGCAAAAATCAATGAATATTGTAAATGCACAAACAGTAATATCTCCACATTGCAAGGTGCAATTCTGAAATTTTTTGCTTTTTCCTGCTAATCCTAGCATGATAAAGAAGATTCAAAGAGAGTGAGATGCCAGCTCCTTTCATTCAGTCAGTAGCTTCAAACATTTCTGGACGTTTTTCAATGGCAAAAATCAATGAATATTGTAAATGCACAAACAGTAATATCTCCACATTGCACGGTGCAATTCTGAAATTTTTAGCTTTTTCCTGCTAATCCTAGCATGATAAAGAAGATTCAAAGAGAGTGAGATGCCAGCTCCTTTCATTCAGTCAGTAGCTTCAAACATTTCTGGTATATGAAAAACATGTTTTTCAATGGCAAAAATCAATGAATATTGTAAATGCACAAACAGTAATATCTCCACATTGCAAGGTGCAATTCTGAAATTTTTTGCTTTTTCCTGCTAATCCTAGCATGATAAAGAAGATTCAAAGAGAGTGAGATGCCAGCTCCTTTCATTCAGTCAGTAGCTTCAAACATTTCTGGACGTTTTTCAATGGCAAAAATCAATGAATATTGTAAATGCACAAACAGTAATATCTCCACATTGCACGGTGCAATTCTGAAATTTTTAGCTTTTTCCTGTTAATCCTAGCATGATAAAGAAGATTCAAAGAGAGTGAGATGCCAGCTCCTTTCATTCAGTCAGTAGCTTCAAACATTTCTGGTATATGAAAAACATGTTTTTCAATGGCAAAAATCAATGAATATTGTAAATGCATAAACAGTAATATCTCCACATTGCACGGTGCAATTCTGAAATTTTTAGCTTTTTCCTGCTAATCCTAGCATGATAAAGAAGATTCAAAGAGAGTGAGATGCCAGCTCCTTTCATTCAGTCAGTAGCTTCAAACATTTCTGGACGTTTTTCAATGGCAAAAATCAATGAATATTGTAAATGCACAAACAGTAATATCTCCACATTGCACGGTGCAATTCTGAAATTTTTAGCTTTTTCCTGTTAATCCTAGCATGATAAAGAAGATTCAAAGAGAGTGAGATGCCAGCTCCTTTCATTCAGTCAGTAGCTTCAAACATTTCTGGTATATGAAAAACATGTTTTTCAATGGCAAAAATCAATGAATATTGTAAATGCACAAACAGTAATATCTCCACATTGCACGGTGCAATTCTGAAATTTTTTGCTTTTTCCTGCTAATCCTAGCATGATAAAGAAGATTCAAAGAGAGTGAGATGCCAGCTCCTTTCATTCAGTCAGTAGCTTCAAACATTTCTGGACGTTTTTCAATGGCAAAAATCAATGAATTTTGTAAATGCACAAACAGTAATATCTCCACATTGCACGGTGCAATTCTGAAATTTTTAGCTTTTTCCTGTTAATCCTAGCATGATAAAGAAGATTCAAAGAGAGTGAGATGCCAGCTCCTTTCATTCAGTCAGTAGCTTCAAACATTTCTGGTATATGAAAAACATGTTTTTCAATGGCAAAAATCAATGAATATTGTAAATGCACAAACAGTAATATCTCCACATTGCACGGTGCAATTCTGAAATTTTTTGCTTTTTCCTGCTAATCCTAGCATGATAAAGAAGATTCAAAGAGAGTGAGATGCCAGCTCCTTTCATTCAGTCAGTAGCTTCAAACATTTCTGGTATATGAAAAACATGTTTTTCAATGGCAAAAATCAATGAATATTGTAAATGCACAAACAGTAATATCTCCACATTGCACGGTGCAATTCTGAAATTTTTTGCTTTTTCCTGTTAATCCTAGCATGATAAAGAAGATTCAAAGAGAGTGAGATGCCAGCTCCTTTCATTCAGTCAGTAGCTTCAAACATTTCTTGTATATGAAAAACATGTTTTTCAATGGCAAAAATCAATGAATATTGTAAATGCACAAACAGTAATATCTCCACATTGCAAGGTGCAATTCTGAAATTTTTAGCTTTTTCCTGCTAATCCTAGCATGATAAAGAAGATTCAAAGAGAGTGAGATGCCAGCTCCTTTCATTCAGTCAGTAGCTTCAAACATTTCTGGACGTTTTTCAATGGCAAAAATCAATGAATATTGTAAATGCACAAACAGTAATATCTCCACATTGCACGGTGCAATTCTGAAATTTTTTGCTTTTTCCTGTTAATCCTAGCATGATAAAGAAGATTCAAAGAGAGTGAGATGCCAGCTCCTTTCATTCAGTCAGTAGCTTCAAACATTTCTGGTATATGAAAAACATGTTTTTCAATGGCAAAAATCAATGAATATTGTAAATGCACAAACAGTAATATCTCCACATTGCAAGGTGCAATTCTGAAATTTTTTGCTTTTTCCTGTTAATCCTAGCATGATAAAGAAGATTCAAAGAGAGTGAGATGCCAGCTCCTTTCATTCAGTCAGTAGCTTCAAACATTTCTGGACGTTTTTCAATGGCAAAAATCAATGAATATTGTAAATGCACAAACAGTAATATCTCCACATTGCACGGTGCAATTCTGAAATTTTTAGCTTTTTCCTGTTAATCCTAGCATGATAAAGAAGATTCAAAGAGAGTGAGATGCCAGCTCCTTTCATTCAGTCAGTAGCTTCAAACATTTCTGGTATATGAAAAACATGTTTTTCAATGGCAAAAATCAATGAATATTGTAAATGCACAAACAGTAATATCTCCACATTGCACGGTGCAATTCTGAAATTTTTAGCTTTTTCCTGTTAATCCTAGCATGATAAAGAAGATTCAAAGAGAGTGAGATGCCAGCTCCTTTCATTCAGTCAGTAGCTTCAAACATTTCTGGTATATGAAAAACATGTTTTTCAATGGCAAAAATCAATGAATATTGTAAATGCACAAACAGTAATATCTCCACATTGCAAGGTGCAATTCTGAAATTTTTAGCTTTTTCCTGTTAATCCTAGCATGATAAAGAAGATTCAAAGAGAGTGAGATGCCAGCTCGTTTCATTCAGTCAGTAGCTTCAAACATTTCTGGTATATGAAAAACATGTTTTTCAATGGCAAAAATCAATGAATATTGTAAATGCACAAACAGTAATATCTCCACATTGCACGGTGCAATTCTGAAATTTTTTGCTTTTTCCTGTTAATCCTAGCATGATAAAGAAGATTCAAAGAGAGTGAGATGCCAGCTCCTTTCATTCAGTCAGTAGCTTCAAACATTTCTGGTATATGAAAAACATGTTTTTCAATGGCAAAAATCAATGAATATTGTAAATGCACAAACAGTAATATCTCCACATTGCAAGGTGCAATTCTGAAATTTTTTGCTTTTTCCTGTTAATCCTAGCATGATAAAGAAGATTCAAAGAGAGTGAGATGCCAGCTCCTTTCATTCAGTCAGTAGCTTCAAACATTTCTGGACGTTTTTCAATGGCAAAAATCAATGAATATTGTAAATGCACAAACAGTAATATCTCCACATTGCAAGGTGCAATTCTGAAATTTTTTGCTTTTTCCTGCTAATCCTAGCATGATAAAGAAGATTCAAAGAGAGTGAGATGCCAGCTCCTTTCATTCAGTCAGTAGCTTCAAACATTTCTGGACGTTTTTCAATGGCAAAAATCAATGAATATTGTAAATGCACAAACAGTAATATCTCCACATTGCACGGTGCAATTCTGAAATTTTTAGCTTTTTCCTGCTAATCCTAGCATGATAAAGAAGATTCAAAGAGAGTGAGATGCCAGCTCCTTTCATTCAGTCAGTAGCTTCAAACATTTCTGGTATATGAAAAACATGTTTTTCAATGGCAAAAATCAATGAATATTGTAAATGCACAAACAGTAATATCTCCACATTGCAAGGTGCAATTCTGAAATTTTTTGCTTTTTCCTGCTAATCCTAGCATGATAAAGAAGATTCAAAGAGAGTGAGATGCCAGCTCCTTTCATTCAGTCAGTAGCTTCAAACATTTCTGGACGTTTTTCAATGGCAAAAATCAATGAATATTGTAAATGCACAAACAGTAATATCTCCACATTGCACGGTGCAATTCTGAAATTTTTAGCTTTTTCCTGTTAATCCTAGCATGATAAAGAAGATTCAAAGAGAGTGAGATGCCAGCTCCTTTCATTCAGTCAGTAGCTTCAAACATTTCTGGTATATGAAAAATATGTTTTTCAATGGCAAAAATCAATGAATATTGTAAATGCACAAACAGTAATATCTCCACATTGCAAGGTGCAATTCTGAAATTTTTTGCTTTTTCCTGCTAATCCTAGCATGATAAAGAAGATTCAAAGAGAGTGAGATGCCAGCTCCTTTCATTCAGTCAGTAGCTTCAAACATTTCTGGACGTTTTTCAATGGCAAAAATCAATGAATATTGTAAATGCACAAACAGTAATATCTCCATATTGCAAGGTGCAATTCTGAAATTTTTTGCTTTTTCCTGCTAATCCTAGCATGATAAAGAAGATTCAAAGAGAGTGAGATGCCAGCTCCTTTCATTCAGTCAGTAGCTTCAAACATTTCTGGACGTTTTTCAATGGCAAAAATCAATGAATATTGTAAATGCACAAACAGTAATATCTCCACATTGCAAGGTGCAATTCTGAAATTTTTAGCTTTTTCCTGTTAATCCTAGCATGATAAAGAAGATTCAAAGAGAGTGAGATGCCAGCTCCTTTCATTCAGTCAGTAGCTTCAAACATTTCTGGTATATGAAAAACATGTTTTTCAATGGCAAAAATCAATGAATATTGTAAATGCACAAACAGTAATATCTCCACATTGCAAGGTGCAATTCTGAAATTTTTTGCTTTTTCCTGCTAATCCTAGCATGATAAAGAAGATTCAAAGAGAGTGAGATGCCAGCTCCTTTCATTCAGTCAGTAGCTTCAAACATTTCTGGTATATGAAAAACATGTTTTTCAATGGCAAAAATCAATGAATATTGTAAATGCACAAACAGTAATATCTCCACATTGCACGGTGCAATTCTGAAATTTTTAGCTTTTTCCTGTTAATCCTAGCATGATAAAGAAGATTCAAAGAGAGTGAGATGCCAGCTCCTTTCATTCAGTCAGTAGCTTCAAACATTTCTGGACGTTTTTCAATGGCAAAAATCAATGAATATTGTAAATGCACAAACAGTAATATCTCCACATTGCACGGTGCAATTCTGAAATTTTTTGCTTTTTCCTGTTAATCCTAGCATGATAAAGAAGATTCAAAGAGAGTGAGATGCCAGCTCCTTTCATTCAGTCAGTAGCTTCAAACATTTCTGGTATATGAAAAACATGTTTTTCAATGGCAAAAATCAATGAATATTGTAAATGCACAAACAGTAATATCTCCACATTGCACGGTGCAATTCTGAAATTTTTAGCTTTTTCCTGTTAATCCTAGCATGATAAAGAAGATTCAAAGAGAGTGAGATGCCAGCTCCTTTCATTCAGTCAGTAGCTTCAAACATTTCTGGACGTTTTTCAATGGCAAAAATCAATGAATATTGTAAATGCACAAACAGTAATATCTCCACATTGCACGGTGCAATTCTGAAATTTTTTGCTTTTTCCTGTTAATCCTAGCATGATAAAGAAGATTCAAAGAGAGTGAGATGCCAGCTCCTTTCATTCAGTCAGTAGCTTCAAACATTTCTGGTATATGAAAAACATGTTTTTCAATGGCAAAAATCAATGAATATTGTAAATGCACAAACAGTAATATCTCCACATTGCACGGTGCAATTCTGAAATTTTTAGCTTTTTCCTGTTAATCCTAGCATGATAAAGAAGATTCAAAGAGAGTGAGATGCCAGCTCCTTTCATTCAGTCAGTAGCTTCAAACATTTCTGGTATATGAAAAACATGTTTTTCAATGGCAAAAATCAATGAATATTGTAAATGCACAAACAGTAATATCTCCACATTGCACGGTGCAATTCTGAAATTTTTTGCTTTTTCCTGCTAATCCTAGCATGATAAAGAAGATTCAAAGAGAGTGAGATGCCAGCTCCTTTCATTCAGTCAGTAGCTTCAAACATTTCTGGTATATGAAAAACATGTTTTTCAATGGCAAAAGTCAATGAATATTGTAAATGCACAAACAGTAATATCTCCACATTGCACGGTGCAATTCTGAAATTTTTAGCTTTTTCCTGCTAATCCTAGCATGATAAAGAAGATTCAAAGAGAGTGAGATGCCAGCTCCTTTCATTCAGTCAGTAGCTTCAAACATTTCTGGTATATGAAAAACATGTTTTTCAATGGCAAAAATCAATGAATATTGTAAATGCACAAACAGTAATATCTCCACATTGCACGGTGCAATTCTGAAATTTTTTGCTTTTTCCTGCTAATCCTAGCATGATAAAGAAGATTCAAAGAGAGTGAGATGCCAGCTCCTTTCATTCAGTCAGTAGCTTCAAACATTTCTGATATATGAAAAACATGTTTTTCAATGGCAAAAATCAATGAATATTGTAAATGCACAAACAGTAATATCTCCACATTGCACGGTGCAATTCTGAAATTTTTAGCTTTTTCTGCTAATCCTAGCATGATAAAGAAGATTCAAAGAGAGTGAGATGCCAGCTCCTTTCATTCAGTCAGTAGCTTCAAACATTTCTGGTATATGAAAAACATGTTTTTCAATGGCAAAAATCAATGAATATTGTAAATGCACAAACAGTAATATCTCCACATTGCAAGGTGCAATTCTGAAATTTTTTGCTTTTTCCTGTTAATCCTAGCATGATAAAGAAGATTCAAAGAGAGTGAGATGCCAGCTCCTTTCATTCAGTCAGTAGCTTCAAACATTTCTGGTATATGAAAAACATGTTTTTCAATGGCAAAAATCAATGAATATTGTAAATGCACAAACAGTAATATCTCCACATTGCAAGGTGCAATTCTGAAATTTTTAGCTTTTTCCTGCTAATCCTAGCATGATAAAGAAGATTCAAAGAGAGTGAGATGCCAGCTCCTTTCATTCAGTCAGTAGCTTCAAACATTTCTGGACGTTTTTCAATGGCAAAAATCAATGAATATTGTAAATGCACAAACAGTAATATCTCCACATTGCACGGTGCAATTCTGAAATTTTTAGCTTTTTCCTGCTAATCCTAGCATGATAAAGAAGATTCAAAGAGAGTGAGATGCCAGCTCCTTTCATTCAGTCAGTAGCTTCAAACATTTCTGGTATATGAAAAACATGTTTTTCAATGGCAAAAATCAATGAATATTGTAAATGCACAAACAGTAATATCTCCACATTGCAAGGTGCAATTCTGAAATTTTTTGCTTTTTCCTGTTAATCCTAGCATGATAAAGAAGATTCAAAGAGAGTGAGATGCCAGCTCCTTTCATTCAGTCAGTAGCTTCAAACATTTCTGGTATATGAAAAACATGTTTTTCAATGGCAAAAATCAATGAATATTGTAAATGCACAAACAGTAATATCTCCACATTGCACGGTGCAATTCTGAAATTTTTAGCTTTTTCCTGCTAATCCTAGCATGATAAAGAAGATTCAAAGAGAGTGAGATGCCAGCTCCTTTCATTCAGTCAGTAGCTTCAAACATTTCTGGACGTTTTTCAATGGCAAAAATCAATGAATATTGTAAATGCACAAACAGTAATATCTCCACATTGCAAGGTGCAATTCTGAAATTTTCAGCTTTTTCCTGCTAATCCTAGCATGATAAAGAAGATTCAAAGAGAGTGAGATGCCAGCTCCTTTCATTCAGTCAGTAGCTTCAAACATTTCTGGACGTTTTTCAATGGCAAAAATCAATGAATATTGTAAATGCACAAACAGTAATATCTCCACATTGCAAGGTGCAATTCTGAAATTTTTTGCTTTTTCCTGCTAATCCTAGCATGATAAAGAAGATTCAAAGAGAGTGAGATGCCAGCTCCTTTCATTCAGTCAGTAGCTTCAAACATTTCTGGACGTTTTTCAATGGCAAAAATCAATGAATATTGTAAATGCACAAACAGTAATATCTCCACATTGCAAGGTGCAATTCTGAAATTTTTAGCTTTTTCCTGCTAATCCTAGCATGATAAAGAAGATTCAAAGAGAGTGAGATGCCAGCTCCTTTCATTCAGTCAGTAGCTTCAAACATTTCTGGTATATGAAAAACATGTTTTTCAATGGCAAAAATCAATGAATATTGTAAATGCACAAACAGTAATATCTCCACATTGCACGGTGCAATTCTGAAATTTTTAGCTTTTTCCTGCTAATCCTAGCATGATAAAGAAGATTCAAAGAGAGTGAGATGCCAGCTCCTTTCATTCAGTCAGTAGCTTCAAACATTTCTGGACGTTTTTCAATGGCAAAAATCAATGAATATTGTAAATGCACAAACAGTAATATCTCCACATTGCACGGTGCAATTCTGAATTTTTTTGCTTTTTCCTGCTAATCCTAGCATGATAAAGAAGATTCAAAGAGAGTGAGATGCCAGCTCCTTTCATTCAGTCAGTAGCTTCAAACATTTCTGGTATATGAAAAACATGTTTTTCAATGGCAAAAATCAATGAATATTGTAAATGCACAAACAGTAATATCTCCACATTGCACGGTGCAATTCTGAAATTTTTAGCTTTTTCCTGTTAATCCTAGCATGATAAAGAAGATTCAAAGAGAGTGAGATGCCAGCTCCTTTCATTCAGTCAGTAGCTTCAAACATTTCTGGTCGTTTTTCAATGGCAAAAATCAATGAATATTGTAAATGCACAAACAGTAATATCTCCACATTGCACGGTGCAATTCTGAAATTTTTTGCTTTTTCCTGCTAATCCTAGCATGATAAAGAAGATTCAAAGAGAGTGAGATGCCAGCTCCTTTCATTCAGTCAGTAGCTTCAAACATTTCTGGTATATGAAAAACATGTTTTTCAATGGCAAAAATCAATGAATATTGTAAATGCACAAACAGTAATATCTCCACATTGCACGGTGCAATTCTGAAATTTTTAGCTTTTTCCTGTTAATCCTAGCATGATAAAGAAGATTCAAAGAGAGTGAGATGCCAGCTCCTTTCATTCAGTCAGTAGCTTCAAACATTTCTGGTATATGAAAAACATGTTTTTCAATGGCAAAAATCAATGAATATTGTAAATGCACAAACAGTAATATCTCCACATTGCACGGTGCAATTCTGAAATTTTTAGCTTTTTCCTGCTAATCCTAGCATGATAAAGAAGATTCAAAGAGAGTGAGATGCCAGCTCCTTTCATTCAGTCAGTAGCTTCAAACATTTCTGGACGTTTTTCAATGGCAAAAATCAATGAATATTGTAAATGCACAAACAGTAATATCTCCACATTGCACGGTGCAATTCTGAAATTTTTTGCTTTTTCCTGCTAATCCTAGCATGATAAAGAAGATTCAAAGAGAGTGAGATGCCAGCTCCTTTCATTCAGTCAGTAGCTTCAAACATTTCTGGTATATGAAAAACATGTTTTTCAATGGCAAAAATCAATGAATATTGTAAATGCACAAACAGTAATATCTCCACATTGCAAGGTGCAATTCTGAAATTTTTAGCTTTTTCCTGTTAATCCTAGCATGATAAAGAAGATTCAAAGAGAGTGAGATGCCAGCTCCTTTCATTCAGTCAGTAGCTTCAAACATTTCTGGTATATGAAAAACATGTTTTTCAATGGCAAAAATCAATGAATATTGTAAATGCACAAACAGTAATATCTCCACATTGCACGGTGCAATTCTGAAATTTTTTGCTTTTTCCTGCTAATCCTAGCATGATAAAGAAGATTCAAAGAGAGTGAGATGCCAGCTCCTTTCATTCAGTCAGTAGCTTCAAACATTTCTGGTATATGAAAAACATGTTTTTCAATGGCAAAAATCAATGAATATTGTAAATGCACAAACAGTAATATCTCCACATTGCAAGGTGCAATTCTGAAATTTTTAGCTTTTTCCTGTTAATCCTAGCATGATAAAGAAGATTCAAAGAGAGTGAGATGCCAGCTCCTTTCATTCAGTCAGTAGCTTCAAACATTTCTGGTATATGAAAAACATGTTTTTCAATGGCAAAAATCAATGAATATTGTAAATGCACAAACAGTAATATCTCCACATTGCACGGTGCAATTCTGAAATTTTTAGCTTTTTCCTGTTAATCCTAGCATGATAAAGAAGATTCAAAGAGAGTGAGATGCCAGCTCCTTTCATTCAGTCAGTAGCTTCAAACATTTCTGGTATATGAAAAACATGTTTTTCAATGGCAAAAATCAATGAATATTGTAAATGCACAAACAGTAATATCTCCACATTGCAAGGTGCAATTCTGAAATTTTTTGCTTTTTCCTGCTAATCCTAGCATGATAAAGAAGATTCAAAGAGAGTGAGATGCCAGCTCCTTTCATTCAGTCAGTAGCTTCAAACATTTCTGGACGTTTTTCAATGGCAAAAATCAATGAATATTGTAAATGCACAAACAGTAATATCTCCACATTGCAAGGTGCAATTCTGAAATTTTTTGCTTTTTCCTGCTAATCCTAGCATGATAAAGAAGATTCAAAGAGAGTGAGATGCCAGCTCCTTTCATTCAGTCAGTAGCTTCAAACATTTCTGGTATATGAAAAACATGTTTTTCAATGGCAAAAATCAATGAATATTGTAAATGCACAAACAGTAATATCTCCACATTGCACGGTGCAATTCTGAAATTTTTAGCTTTTTCCTGCTAATCCTAGCATGATAAAGAAGATTCAAAGAGAGTGAGATGCCAGCTCCTTTCATTCAGTCAGTAGCTTCAAACATTTCTGGACGTTTTTCAATGGCAAAAATCAATGAATATTGTAAATGCACAAACAGTAATATCTCCACATTGCAAGGTGCAATTCTGAAATTTTTAGCTTTTTCCTGCTAATCCTAGCATGATAAAGAAGATTCAAAGAGAGTGAGATGCCAGCTCCTTTCATTCAGTCAGTAGCTTCAAACATTTCTGGACGTTTTTCAATGGCAAAAATCAATGAATATTGTAAATGCACAAACAGTAATATCTCCACATTGCAAGGTGCAATTCTGAAATTTTTTGCTTTTTCCTGCTAATCCTAGCATGATAAAGAAGATTCAAAGAGAGTGAGATGCCAGCTCCTTTCATTCAGTCAGTAGCTTCAAACATTTCTGGACGTTTTTCAATGGCAAAAATCAATGAATATTGTAAATGCACAAACAGTAATATCTCCACATTGCAAGGTGCAATTCTGAAATTTTTAGCTTTTTCCTGCTAATCCTAGCATGATAAAGAAGATTCAAAGAGAGTGAGATGCCAGCTCCTTTCATTCAGTCAGTAGCTTCAAACATTTCTGGTATATGAAAAACATGTTTTTCAATGGCAAAAATCAATGAATATTGTAAATGCACAAACAGTAATATCTCCACATTGCACGGTGCAATTCTGAAATTTTTAGCTTTTTCCTGCTAATCCTAGCATGATAAAGAAGATTCAAAGAGAGTGAGATGCCAGCTCCTTTCATTCAGTCAGTAGCTTCAAACATTTCTGGACGTTTTTCAATGGCAAAAATCAATGAATATTGTAAATGCACAAACAGTAATATCTCCACATTGCACGGTGCAATTCTGAAATTTTTTGCTTTTTCCTGCTAATCCTAGCATGATAAAGAAGATTCAAAGAGAGTGAGATGCCAGCTCCTTTCATTCAGTCAGTAGCTTCAAACATTTCTGGTATATGAAAAACATGTTTTTCAATGGCAAAAATCAATGAATATTGTAAATGCACAAACAGTAATATCTCCACATTGCACGGTGCAATTCTGAAATTTTTAGCTTTTTCCTGTTAATCCTAGCATGATAAAGAAGATTCAAAGAGAGTGAGATGCCAGCTCCTTTCATTCAGTCAGTAGCTTCAAACATTTCTGGACGTTTTTCAATGGCAAAAATCAATGAATATTGTAAATGCACAAACAGTAATATCTCCACATTGCACGGTGCAATTCTGAAATTTTTTGCTTTTTCCTGCTAATCCTAGCATGATAAAGAAGATTCAAAGAGAGTGAGATGCCAGCTCCTTTCATTCAGTCAGTAGCTTCAAACATTTCTGGTATATGAAAAACATGTTTTTCAATGGCAAAAATCAATGAATATTGTAAATGCACAAACAGTAATATCTCCACATTGCACGGTGCAATTCTGAAATTTTTAGCTTTTTCCTGTTAATCCTAGCATGATAAAGAAGATTCAAAGAGAGTGAGATGCCAGCTCCTTTCATTCAGTCAGTAGCTTCAAACATTTCTGGTATATGAAAAACATGTTTTTCAATGGCAAAAATCAATGAATATTGTAAATGCACAAACAGTAATATCTCCACATTGCACGGTGCAATTCTGAAATTTTTAGCTTTTTCCTGCTAATCCTAGCATGATAAAGAAGATTCAAAGAGAGTGAGATGCCAGCTCCTTTCATTCAGTCAGTAGCTTCAAACATTTCTGGACGTTTTTCAATGGCAAAAATCAATGAATATTGTAAATGCACAAACAGTAATATCTCCACATTGCACGGTGCAATTCTGAAATTTTTTGCTTTTTCCTGCTAATCCTAGCATGATAAAGAAGATTCAAAGAGAGTGAGATGCCAGCTCCTTTCATTCAGTCAGTAGCTTCAAACATTTCTGGTATATGAAAAACATGTTTTTCAATGGCAAAAATCAATGAATATTGTAAATGCACAAACAGTAATATCTCCACATTGCAAGGTGCAATTCTGAAATTTTTAGCTTTTTCCTGTTAATCCTAGCATGATAAAGAAGATTCAAAGAGAGTGAGATGCCAGCTCCTTTCATTCAGTCAGTAGCTTCAAACATTTCTGGTATATGAAAAACATGTTTTTCAATGGCAAAAATCAATGAATATTGTAAATGCACAAACAGTAATATCTCCACATTGCACGGTGCAATTCTGAAATTTTTTGCTTTTTCCTGCTTATCCTAGCATGATAAAGAAGATTCAAAGAGAGTTAGATGCCAGCTCCTTTCATTCAGTCAGTAGCTTCAAACATTTCTGGTATATGAAAAACATGTTTTTCAATGGCAAAAATCAATGAATATTGTAAATGCACAAACAGTAATATCTCCACATTGCAAGGTGCAATTCTGAAATTTTTAGCTTTTTCCTGTTAATCCTAGCATGATAAAGAAGATTCAAAGAGAGTGAGATGCCAGCTCCTTTCATTCAGTCAGTAGCTTCAAACATTTCTGGTATATGAAAAACATGTTTTTCAATGGCAAAAATCAATGAATATTGTAAATGCACAAACAGTAATATCTCCACATTGCACGGTGCAATTCTGAAATTTTTAGCTTTTTCCTGTTAATCCTAGCATGATAAAGAAGATTCAAAGAGAGTGAGATGCCAGCTCCTTTCATTCAGTCAGTAGCTTCAAACATTTCTGGTATATGAAAAACATGTTTTTCAATGGCAAAAATCAATGAATATTGTAAATGCACAAACAGTAATATCTCCACATTGCAAGGTGCAATTCTGAAATTTTTAGCTTTTTCCTGCTAATCCTAGCATGATAAAGAAGATTCAAAGAGAGTGAGATGCCAGCTCCTTTCATTCAGTCAGTAGCTTCAAACATTTCTGGACGTTTTTCAATGGCAAAAATCAATGAATATTGTAAATGCACAAACAGTAATATCTCCACATTGCAAGGTGCAATTCTGAAATTTTTAGCTTTTTCCTGCTAATCCTAGCATGATAAAGAAGATTCAAAGAGAGTGAGATTCCAGCTCCTTTCATTCAGTCAGTAGCTTCAAACATTTCTGGACGTTTTTCAATGGCAAAAATCAATGAATATTGTAAATGCACAAACAGTAATATCTCCACATTGCAAGGTGCAATTCTGAAATTTTTTGCTTTTTCCTGCTAATCCTAGCATGATAAAGAAGATTCAAAGAGAGTGAGATGCCAGCTCCTTTCATTCAGTCAGTAGCTTCAAACATTTCTGGACGTTTTTCAATGGCAAAAATCAATGAATATTGTAAATGCACAAACAGTAATATCTCCACATTGCAAGGTGCAATTCTGAAATTTTTAGCTTTTTCCTGCTAATCCTAGCATGATAAAGAAGATTCAAAGAGAGTGAGATGCCAGCTCCTTTCATTCAGTCAGTAGCTTCAAACATTTCTGGTATATGAAAAACATGTTTTTCAATGGCAAAAATCAATGAATATTGTAAATGCACAAACAGTAATATCTCCACATTGCACGGTGCAATTCTGAAATTTTTAGCTTTTTCCTGCTAATCCTAGCATGATAAAGAAGATTCAAAGAGAGTGAGATGCCAGCTCCTTTCATTCAGTCAGTAGCTTCAAACATTTCTGGACGTTTTTCAATGGCAAAAATCAATGAATATTGTAAATGCACAAACAGTAATATCTCCACATTGCACGGTGCAATTCTGAAATTTTTTGCTTTTTCCTGCTAATCTTAGCATGATAAAGAAGATTCAAAGAGAGTGAGATGCCAGCTCCTTTCATTCAGTCAGTAGCTTCAAACATTTCTGGTATATGAAAAACATGTTTTTCAATGGCAAAAATCAATGAATATTGTAAATGCACAAACAGTAATATCTCCACATTGCACGGTGCAATTCTGAAATTTTTAGCTTTTTCCTGTTAATCCTAGCATGATAAAGAAGATTCAAAGAGAGTGAGATGCCAGCTCCTTTCATTCAGTCAGTAGCTTCAAACATTTCTGGACGTTTTTCAATGGCAAAAATCAATGAATATTGTAAATGCACAAACAGTAATATCTCCACATTGCACGGTGCAATTCTGAAATTTTTTGCTTTTTCCTGCTAATCCTAGCATGATAAAGAAGATTCAAAGAGAGTGAGATGCCAGCTCCTTTCATTCAGTCAGTAGCTTCAAACATTTCTGGTATATGAAAAACATGTTTTTCAATGGCAAAAATCAATGAATATTGTAAATGCAGAAACAGTAATATCTCCACATTGCACGGTGCAATTCTGAAATTTTTAGCTTTTTCCTGTTAATCCTAGCATGATAAAGAAGATTCAAAGAGAGTGAGATGCCAGCTCCTTTCATTCAGTCAGTAGCTTCAAACATTTCTGGTATATGAAAAACATGTTTTTCAATGGCAAAAATCAATGAATATTGTAAATGCACAAACAGTAATATCTCCACATTGCACGGTGCAATTCTGAAATTTTTAGCTTTTTCCTGCTAATCCTAGCATGATAAAGAAGATTCAAAGAGAGTGAGATGCCAGCTCCTTTCATTCAGTCAGTAGCTTCAAACATTTCTGGACGTTTTTCAATGGCAAAAATCAATGAATATTGTAAATGCACAAACAGTAATATCTCCACATTGCACGGTGCAATTCTGAAATTTTTTGCTTTTTCCTGCTAATCCTAGCATGATAAAGAAGATTCAAAGAGAGTGAGATGCCAGCTCCTTTCATTCAGTCAGTAGCTTCAAACATTTCTGGTATATGAAAAACATGTTTTTCAATGGCAAAAATCAATGAATATTGTAAATGCACAAACAGTAATATCTCCACATTGCAAGGTGCAATTCTGAAATTTTTAGCTTTTTCCTGTTAATCCTAGCATGATAAAGAAGATTCAAAGAGAGTGAGATGCCAGCTCCTTTCATTCAGTCAGTAGCTTCAAACATTTCTGGTATATGAAAAACATGTTTTTCAATGGCAAAAATCAATGAATATTGTAAATGCACAAACAGTAATATCTCCACATTGCACGGTGCAATTCTGAAATTTTTTGCTTTTTCCTGCTAATCCTAGCATGATAAAGAAGATTCAAAGAGAGTGAGATGCCAGCTCCTTTCATTCAGTCAGTAGCTTCAAACATTTCTGGTATATGAAAAACATGTTTTTCAATGGCAAAAATCAATGAATATTGTAAATGCACAAACAGTAATATCTCCACATTGCAAGGTGCAATTCTGAAATTTTTAGCTTTTTCCTGTTAATCCTAGCATGATAAAGAAGATTCAAAGAGAGTGAGATGCCAGCTCCTTTCATTCAGTCAGTAGCTTCAAACATTTCTGGTATATGAAAAACATGTTTTTCAATGGCAAAAATCAATGAATATTGTAAATGCACAAACAGTAATATCTCCACATTGCACGGTGCAATTCTGAAATTTTTAGCTTTTTCCTGTTAATCCTAGCATGATAAAGAAGATTCAAAGAGAGTGAGATGCCAGCTCCTTTCATTCAGTCAGTAGCTTCAAACATTTCTGGTATATGAAAAACATGTTTTTCAATGGCAAAAATCAATGAATATTGTAAATGCACAAACAGTAATATCTCCACATTGCAAGGTGCAATTCTGAAATTTTTTGCTTTTTCCTGCTAATCCTAGCATGATAAAGAAGATTCAAAGAGAGTGAGATGCCAGCTCCTTTCATTCAGTCAGTAGCTTCAAACATTTCTGGACGTTTTTCAATGGCAAAAATCAATGAATATTGTAAATGCACAAACAGTAATATCTCCACATTGCAAGGTGCAATTCTGAAATTTTTTGCTTTTTCCTGCTAATCCTAGCATGATAAAGAAGATTCAAAGAGAGTGAGATGCCAGCTCCTTTCATTCAGTCAGTAGCTTCAAACATTTCTGGTATATGAAAAACATGTTTTTCAATGGCAAAAATCAATGAATATTGTAAATGCACAAACAGTAATATCTCCACATTGCACGGTGCAATTCTGAAATTTTTAGCTTTTTCCTGCTAATCCTAGCATGATAAAGAAGATTCAAAGAGAGTGAGATGCCAGCTCCTTTCATTCAGTCAGTAGCTTCAAACATTTCTGGACGTTTTTCAATGGCAAAAATCAATGAATATTGTAAATGCACAAACAGTAATATCTCCACATTGCAAGGTGCAATTCTGAAATTTTTTGCTTTTTCCTGCTAATCCTAGCATGATAAAGAAGATTCAAAGAGAGTGAGATGCCAGCTCCTTTCATTCAGTCAGTAGCTTCAAACATTTCTGGACGTTTTTCAATGGCAAAAATCAATGAATATTGTAAATGCACAAACAGTAATATCTCCACATTGCAAGGTGCAATTCTGAAATTTTTAGCTTTTTCCTGCTAATCCTAGCATGATAAAGAAGATTCAAAGAGAGTGAGATGCCAGCTCCTTTCATTCAGTCAGTAGCTTCAAACATTTCTGGTATATGAAAAACATGTTTTTCAATGGCAAAAATCAATGAATATTGTAAATGCACAAACAGTAATATCTCCACATTGCACGGTGCAATTCTGAAATTTTTAGCTTTTTCCTGCTAATCCTAGCATGATAAAGAAGATTCAAAGAGAGTGAGATGCCAGCTCCTTTCATTCAGTCAGTAGCTTCAAACATTTCTGGACGTTTTTCAATGGCAAAAATCAATGAATATTGTAAATGCACAAACAGTAATATCTCCACATTGCACGGTGCAATTCTGAAATTTTTTGCTTTTTCCTGCTAATCCTAGCATGATAAAGAAGATTCAAAGAGAGTGAGATGCCAGCTCCTTTCATTCAGTCAGTAGCTTCAAACATTTCTGGTATATGAAAAACATGTTTTTCAATGGCAAAAATCAATGAATATTGTAAATGCACAAACAGTAATATCTCCACATTGCACGGTGCAATTCTGAAATTTTTAGCTTTTTCCTGTTAATCCTAGCATGATAAAGAAGATTCAAAGAGAGTGAGATGCCAGCTCCTTTCATTCAGTCAGTAGCTTCAAACATTTCTGGACGTTTTTCAATGGCAAAAATCAATGAATATTGTAAATGCACAAACAGTAATATCTCCACATTGCACGGTGCAATTCTGAAATTTTTTGCTTTTTCCTGCTAATCCTAGCATGATAAAGAAGATTCAAAGAGAGTGAGATGCCAGCTCCTTTCATTCAGTCAGTAGCTTCAAACATTTCTGGTATATGAAAAACATGTTTTTCAATGGCAAAAATCAATGAATATTGTAAATGCACAAACAGTAATATCTCCACATTGCACGGTGCAATTCTGAAATTTTTAGCTTTTTCCTGTTAATCCTAGCATGATAAAGAAGATTCAAAGAGAGTGAGATGCCAGCTCCTTTCATTCAGTCAGTAGCTTCAAACATTTCTGGTATATGAAAAACATGTTTTTCAATGGCAAAAATCAATGAATATTGTAAATGCACAAACAGTAATATCTCCACATTGCACGGTGCAATTCTGAAATTTTTAGCTTTTTCCTGCTAATCCTAGCATGATAAAGAAGATTCAAAGAGAGTGAGATGCCAGCTCCTTTCATTCAGTCAGTAGCTTCAAACATTTCTGGACGTTTTTCAATGGCAAAAATCAATGAATATTGTAAATGCACAAACAGTAATATCTCCACATTGCACGGTGCAATTCTGAAATTTTTTGCTTTTTCCTGCTAATCCTAGCATGATAAAGAAGATTCAAAGAGAGTGAGATGCCAGCTCCTTTCATTCAGTCAGTAGCTTCAAACATTTCTGGTATATGAAAAACATGTTTTTCAATGGCAAAAATCAATGAATATTGTAAATGCACAAACAGTAATATCTCCACATTGCAAGGTGCAATTCTGAAATTTTTAGCTTTTTCCTGTTAATCCTAGCATGATAAAGAAGATTCAAAGAGAGTGAGATGCCAGCTCCTTTCATTCAGTCAGTAGCTTCAAACATTTCTGGTATATGAAAAACATGTTTTTCAATGGCAAAAATCAATGAATATTGTAAATGCACAAACAGTAATATCTCCACATTGCACGGTGCAATTCTGAAATCTTTTGCTTTTTCCTGCTAATCCTAGCATGATAAAGAAGATTCAAAGAGAGTGAGATGCCAGCTCCTTTCATTCAGTCAGTAGCTTCAAACATTTCTGGTATATGAAAAACATGTTTTTCAATGGCAAAAATCAATGAATATTGTAAATGCACAAACAGTAATATCTCCACATTGCAAGGTGCAATTCTGAAATTTTTAGCTTTTTCCTGTTAATCCTAGCATGATAAAGAAGATTCAAAGAGAGTGAGATGCCAGCTCCTTTCATTCAGTCAGTAGCTTCAAACATTTCTGGTATATGAAAAACATGTTTTTCAATGGCAAAAATCAATGAATATTGTAAATGCACAAACAGTAATATCTCCACATTGCACGGTGCAATTCTGAAATTTTTAGCTTTTTCCTGTTAATCCTAGCATGATAAAGAAGATTCAAAGAGAGTGAGATGCCAGCTCCTTTCATTCAGTCAGTAGCTTCAAACATTTCTGGTATATGAAAAACATGTTTTTCAATGGCAAAAATCAATGAATATTGTAAATGCACAAACAGTAATATCTCCACATTGCAAGGTGCAATTCTGAAATTTTTTGCTTTTTCCTGCTAATCCTAGCATGATAAAGAAGATTCAAAGAGAGTGAGATGCCAGCTCCTTTCATTCAGTCAGTAGCTTCAAACATTTCTGGACGTTTTTCAATGGCAAAAATCAATGAATATTGTAAATGCACAAACAGTAATATCTCCACATTGCACGGTGCAATTCTGAAATTTTTAGCTTTTTCCTGTTAATCCTAGCATGATAAAGAAGATTCAAAGAGAGTGAGATGCCAGCTCCTTTCATTCAGTCAGTAGCTTCAAACATTTCTGGTATATGAAAAACATGTTTTTCAATGGCAAAAATCAATGAATATTGTAAATGCACAAACAGTAATATCTCCACATTGCAAGGTGCAATTCTGAAATTTTTAGCTTTTTCCTGCTAATCCTAGCATGATAAAGAAGATTCAAAGAGAGTGAGATGCCAGCTCCTTTCATTCAGTCAGTAGCTTCAAACATTTCTGGACGTTTTTCAATGGCAAAAATCAATGAATATTGTAAATGCACAAACAGTAATATCTCCACATTGCACGGTGCAATTCTGAAATTTTTAGCTTTTTCCTGTTAATCCTAGCATGATAAAGAAGATTCAAAGAGAGTGAGATGCCAGCTCCTTTCATTCAGTCAGTAGCTTCAAACATTTCTGGTATATGAAAAACATGTTTTTCAATGGCAAAAATCAATGAATATTGTAAATGCACAAACAGTAATATCTCCACATTGCAAGGTGCAATTCTGAAATTTTTTGCTTTTTCCTGTTAATCCTAGCATGATAAAGAAGATTCAAAGAGAGTGAGATGCCAGCTCCTTTCATTCAGTCAGTAGCTTCAAACATTTCTGGTATATGAAAAACATGTTTTTCAATTGCAAAAATCAATGAATATTGTAAATGCACAAACAGTAATATCTCCACATTGCACGGTGCAATTCTGAAATTTTTTGCTTTTTCCTGCTAATCCTAGCATGATAAAGAAGATTCAAAGAGAGTGAGATGCCAGCTCCTTTCATTCAGTCAGTAGCTTCAAACATTTCTGGTATATGAAAAACATGTTTTTCAATGGCAAAAATCAATGAATATTGTAAATGCACAAACAGTAATATCTCCACATTGCACGGTGCAATTCTGAAATTTTTAGCTTTTTCCTGTTAATCCTAGCATGATAAAGAAGATTCAAAGAGAGTGAGATGCCAGCTCCTTTCATTCAGTCAGTAGCTTCAAACATTTCTGGTATATGAAAAACATGTTTTTCAATGGCAAAAATCAATGAATATTGTAAATGCACAAACAGTAATATCTCCACATTGCACGGTGCAATTCTGAAATTTTTAGCTTTTTCCTGTTAATCCTAGCATGATAAAGAAGATTCAAAGAGAGTGAGATGCCAGCTCCTTTCATTCAGTCAGTAGCTTCAAACATTTCTGGTATATGAAAAACATGTTTTTCAATGGCAAAAATCAATGAATATTGTAAATGCACAAACAGTAATATCTCCACATTGCACGGTGCAATTCTGAAATTTTTAGCTTTTTCCTGCTAATCCTAGCATGATAAAGAAGATTCAAAGAGAGTGAGATGCCAGCTCCTTTCATTCAGTCAGTAGCTTCAAACATTTCTGGTATATGAAAAACATGTTTTTCAATGGCAAAAATCAATGAATATTGTAAATGCACAAACAGTAATATCTCCACATTGCAAGGTGCAATTCTGAAATTTTTTGCTTTTTCCTGCTAATCCTAGCATGATAAAGAAGATTCAAAGAGAGTGAGATGCCAGCTCCTTTCATTCAGTCAGTAGCTTCAAACATTTCTGGACGTTTTTCAATGGCAAAAATCAATGAATATTGTAAATGCACAAACAGTAATATCTCCACATTGCACGGTGCAATTCTGAAATTTTTAGCTTTTTCCTGTTAATCCTAGCATGATAAAGAAGATTCAAAGAGAGTGAGATGCCAGCTCCTTTCATTCAGTCAGTAGCTTCAAACATTTCTGGTATATGAAAAACATGTTTTTCAATGGCAAAAATCAATGAATATTGTAAATGCACAAACAGTAATATCTCCACATTGCAAGGTGCAATTCTGAAATTTTTAGCTTTTTCCTGCTAATCCTAGCATGATAAAGAAGATTCAAAGAGAGTGAGATGCCAGCTCCTTTCATTCAGTCAGTAGCTTCAAACATTTCTGGACGTTTTTCAATGGCAAAAATCAATGAATATTGTAAATGCAAAAACAGTAATATCTCCACATTGCACGGTGCAATTCTGAAATTTTTAGCTTTTTCCTGTTAATCCTAGCATGATAAAGAAGATTCAAAGAGAGTGAGATGCCAGCTCCTTTCATTCAGTCAGTAGCTTCAAACATTTCTGGTATATGAAAAACATGTTTTTCAATGGCAAAAATCAATGAATATTGTAAATGCACAAACAGTAATATCTCCACATTGCAAGGTGCAATTCTGAAATTTTTTGCTTTTTCCTGTTAATCCTAGCATGATAAAGAAGATTCAAAGAGAGTGAGATGCCAGCTCCTTTCATTCAGTCAGTAGCTTCAAACATTTCTGGTATATGAAAAACATGTTTTTCAATGGCAAAAATCAATGAATATTGTAAATGCACAAACAGTAATATCTCCACATTGCACGGTGCAATTCTGAAATTTTTTGCTTTTTCCTGCTAATCCTAGCATGATAAAGAAGATTCAAAGAGAGTGAGATGCCAGCTCCTTTCATTCAGTCAGTAGCTTCAAACATTTCTGGTATATGAAAAACATGTTTTTCAATGGCAAAAATCAATGAATATTGTAAATGCACAAACAGTAATATCTCCACATTGCACGGTGCAATTCTGAAATTTTTAGCTTTTTCCTGTTAATCCTAGCATGATAAAGAAGATTCAAAGAGAGTGAGATGCCAGCTCCTTTCATTCAGTCAGTAGCTTCAAACATTTCTGGTATATGAAAAACATGTTTTTCAATGGCAAAAATCAATGAATATTGTAAATGCACAAACAGTAATATCTCCACATTGCACGGTGCAATTCTGAAATTTTTAGCTTTTTCCTGCTAATCCTAGCATGATAAAGAAGATTCAAAGAGAGTGAGATGCCAGCTCCTTTCATTCAGTCAGTAGCTTCAAACATTTCTGGTATATGAAAAACATGTTTTTCAATGGCAAAAATCAATGAATATTGTAAATGCACAAACAGTAATATCTCCACATTGCAAGGTGCAATTCTGAAATTTTTTGCTTTTTCCTGTTAATCCTAGCATGATAAAGAAGATTCAAAGAGAGTGAGATGCCAGCTCCTTTCATTCAGTCAGTAGATTCAAACATTTCTGGTATATGAAAAACATGTTTTTCAATGGCAAAAATCAATGAATATTGTAAATGCACAAACAGTAATATCTCCACATTGCACGGTGCAATTCTGAAATTTTTAGCTTTTTCCTGTTAATCCTAGCATGATAAAGAAGATTCAAAGAGAGTGAGATGCCAGCTCCTTTCATTCAGTCAGTAGCTTCAAACATTTCTGGTATATGAAAAACATGTTTTTCAATGGCAAAAATCAATGAATATTGTAAATGCACAAACAGTAATATCTCCACATTGCAAGGTGCAATTCTGAAATTTTTTGCTTTTTCCTGCTAATCCTAGCATGATAAAGAAGATTCAAAGAGAGTGAGATGCCAGCTCCTTTCATTCAGTCAGTAGCTTCAAACATTTCTGGACGTTTTTCAATGGCAAAAATCAATGAATATTGTAAATGCACAAACAGTAATATCTCCACATTGCAAGGTGCAATTCTGAAATTTTTTGCTTTTTCCTGCTAATCCTAGCATGATAAAGAAGATTCAAAGAGAGTGAGATGCCAGCTCCTTTCATTCAGTCAGTAGCTTCAAACATTTCTGGTATATGAAAAACATGTTTTTCAATGGCAAAAATCAATGAATATTGTAAATGCAGAAACAGTAATATCTCCACATTGCACGGTGCAATTCTGAAATTTTTAGCTTTTTCCTGCTAATCCTAGCATGATAAAGAAGATTCAAAGAGAGTGAGATGCCAGCTCCTTTCATTCAGTCAGTAGCTTCAAACATTTCTGGACGTTTTTCAATGGCAAAAATCAATGAATATTGTAAATGCACAAACAGTAATATCTCCACATTGCAAGGTGCAATTCTGAAATTTTTAGCTTTTTCCTGCTAATCCTAGCATGATAAAGAAGATTCAAAGAGAGTGAGATGCCAGCTCCTTTCATTCAGTCAGTAGCTTCAAACATTTCTGGACGTTTTTCAATGGCAAAAATCAATGAATATTGTAAATGCACAAACAGTAATATCTCCACATTGCAAGGTGCAATTCTGAAATTTTTTGCTTTTTCCTGCTAATCCTAGCATGATAAAGAAGATTCAAAGAGAGTGAGATGCCAGCTCCTTTCATTCAGTCAGTAGCTTCAAACATTTCTGGACGTTTTTCAATGGCAAAAATCAATGAATATTGTAAATGCACAAACAGTAATATCTCCACATTGCAAGGTGCAATTCTGAAATTTTTAGCTTTTTCCTGCTAATCCTAGCATGATAAAGAAGATTCAAAGAGAGTGAGATGCCAGCTCCTTTCATTCAGTCAGTAGCTTCAAACATTTCTGGTATATGAAAAACATGTTTTTCAATGGCAAAAATCAATGAATATTGTAAATGCACAAACAGTAATATCTCCACATTGCACGGTGCAATTCTGAAATTTTTAGCTTTTTCCTGCTAATCCTAGCATGATAAAGAAGATTCAAAGAGAGTGAGATGCCAGCTCCTTTCATTCAGTCAGTAGCTTCAAACATTTCTGGACGTTTTTCAATGGCAAAAATCAATGAATATTGTAAATGCACAAACAGTAATATCTCCACATTGCACGGTGCAATTCTGAAATTTTTTGCTTTTTCCTGCTAATCCTAGCATGATAAAGAAGATTCAAAGAGAGTGAGATGCCAGCTCCTTTCATTCAGTCAGTAGCTTCAAACATTTCTGGTATATGAAAAACATGTTTTTCAATGGCAAAAATCAATGAATATTGTAAATGCACAAACAGTAATATCTCCACATTGCACGGTGCAATTCTGAAATTTTTAGCTTTTTCCTGTTAATCCTAGCATGATAAAGAAGATTCAAAGAGAGTGAGATGCCAGCTCCTTTCATTCAGTCAGTAGCTTCAAACATTTCTGGACGTTTTTCAATGGCAAAAATCAATGAATATTGTAAATGCACAAACAGTAATATCTCCACATTGCACGGTGCAATTCTGAAATTTTTTGCTTTTTCCTGCTAATCCTAGCATGATAAAGAAGATTCAAAGAGAGTGAGATGCCAGCTCCTTTCATTCAGTCAGTAGCTTCAAACATTTCTGGTATATGAAAAACATGTTTTTCAATGGCAAAAATCAATGAATATTGTAAATGCACAAACAGTAATATCTCCACATTGCACGGTGCAATTCTGAAATTTTTAGCTTTTTCCTGTTAATCCTAGCATGATAAAGAAGATTCAAAGAGAGTGAGATGCCAGCTCCTTTCATTCAGTCAGTAGCTTCAAACATTTCTGGTATATGAAAAACATGTTTTTCAATGGCAAAAATCAATGAATATTGTAAATGCACAAACAGTAATATCTCCACATTGCACGGTGCAATTCTGAAATTTTTAGCTTTTTCCTGCTAATCCTAGCATGATAAAGAAGATTCAAAGAGAGTGAGATGCCAGCTCCTTTCATTCAGTCAGTAGCTTCAAACATTTCTGGACGTTTTTCAATGGCAAAAATCAATGAATATTGTAAATGCACAAACAGTAATATCTCCACATTGCACGGTGCAATTCTGAAATTTTTTGCTTTTTCCTGCTAATCCTAGCATGATAAAGAAGATTCAAAGAGAGTGAGATGCCAGCTCCTTTCATTCAGTCAGTAGCTTCAAACATTTCTGGTATATGAAAAACATGTTTTTCAATGGCAAAAATCAATGAATATTGTAAATGCACAAACAGTAATATCTCCACATTGCAAGGTGCAATTCTGAAATTTTTAGCTTTTTCCTGTTAATCCTAGCATGATAAAGAAGATTCAAAGAGAGTGAGATGCCAGCTCCTTTCATTCAGTCAGTAGCTTCAAACATTTCTGGTATATGAAAAACATGTTTTTCAATGGCAAAAATCAATGAATATTGTAAATGCACAAACAGTAATATCTCCACATTGCACGGTGCAATTCTGAAATTTTTTGCTTTTTCCTGCTAATCCTAGCATGATAAAGAAGATTCAAAGAGAGTGAGATGCCAGCTCCTTTCATTCAGTCAGTAGCTTCAAACATTTCTGGTATATGAAAAACATGTTTTTCAATGGCAAAAATCAATGAATATTGTAAATGCACAAACAGTAATATCTCCACATTGCAAGGTGCAATTCTGAAATTTTTAGCTTTTTCCTGTTAATCCTAGCATGATAAAGAAGATTCAAAGAGAGTGAGATGCCAGCTCCTTTCATTCAGTCAGTAGCTTCAAACATTTCTGGTATATGAAAAACATGTTTTTCAATGGCAAAAATCAATGAATATTGTAAATGCACAAACAGTAATATCTCCACATTGCACGGTGCAATTCTGAAATTTTTAGCTTTTTCCTGTTAATCCTAGCATGATAAAGAAGATTCAAAGAGAGTGAGATGCCAGCTCCTTTCATTCAGTCAGTAGCTTCAAACATTTCTGGTATATGAAAAACATGTTTTTCAATGGCAAAAATCAATGAATATTGTAAATGCACAAACAGTAATATCTCCACATTGCAAGGTGCAATTCTGAAATTTTTTGCTTTTTCCTGCTAATCCTAGCATGATAAAGAAGATTCAAAGAGAGTGAGATGCCAGCTCCTTTCATTCAGTCAGTAGCTTCAAACATTTCTGGACGTTTTTCAATGGCAAAAATCAATGAATATTGTAAATGCACAAACAGTAATATCTCCACATTGCACGGTGCAATTCTGAAATTTTTAGCTTTTTCCTGTTAATCCTAGCATGATAAAGAAGATTCAAAGAGAGTGAGATGCCAGCTCCTTTCATTCAGTCAGTAGCTTCAAACATTTCTGGTATATGAAAAACATGTTTTTCAATGGCAAAAATCAATGAATATTGTAAATGCACAAACAGTAATATCTCCACATTGCAAGGTGAAATTCTGAAATTTTTAGCTTTTTCCTGCTAATCCTAGCATGATAAAGAAGATTCAAAGAGAGTGAGATGCCAGCTCCTTTCATTCAGTCAGTAGCTTCAAACATTTCTGGACGTTTTTCAATGGCAAAAATCAATGAATATTGTAAATGCACAAACAGTAATATCTCCACATTGCACGGTGCAATTCTGAAATTTTTAGCTTTTTCCTGTTAATCCTAGCATGATAAAGAAGATTCAAAGAGAGTGAGATGCCAGCTCCTTTCATTCAGTTAGTAGCTTCAAACATTTCTGGTATATGAAAAACATGTTTTTCAATGGCAAAAATCAATGAATATTGTAAATGCACAAACAGTAATATCTCCACATTGCAAGGTGCAATTCTGAAATTTTTTGCTTTTTCCTGTTAATCCTAGCATGATAAAGAAGATTCAAAGAGAGTGAGATGCCAGCTCCTTTCATTCAGTCAGTAGCTTCAAACATTTCTGGTATATGAAAAACATGTTTTTCAATGGCAAAAATCAATGAATATTGTAAATGCACAAACAGTAATATCTCCACATTGCACGGTGCAATTCTGAAATTTTTTGCTTTTTCCTGCTAATCCTAGCATGATAAAGAAGATTCAAAGAGAGTGAGATGCCAGCTCCTTTCATTCAGTCAGTAGCTTCAAACATTTCTGGTATATGAAAAACATGTTTTTCAATGGCAAAAATCAATGAATATTGTAAATGCACAAACAGTAATATCTCCACATTGCACGGTGCAATTCTGAAATTTTTAGCTTTTTCCTGTTAATCCTAGCATGATAAAGAAGATTCAAAGAGAGTGAGATGCCAGCTCCTTTCATTCAGTCAGTAGCTTCAAACATTTCTGGTATATGAAAAACATGTTTTTCAATGGCAAAAATCAATGAATATTGTAAATGCACAAACAGTAATATCTCCACATTGCACGGTGCAATTCTGAAATTTTTAGCTTTTTCCTGTTAATCCTAGCATGATAAAGAAGATTCAAAGAGAGTGAGATGCCAGCTCCTTTCATTCAGTCAGTAGCTTCAAACATTTCTGGTATATGAAAAACATGTTTTTCAATGGCAAAAATCAATGAATATTGTAAATGCACAAACAGTAATATCTCCACATTGCACGGTGCAATTCTGAAATTTTTAGCTTTTTCCTGCTAATCCTAGCATGATAAAGAAGATTCAAAGAGATTGAGATGCCAGCTCCTTTCATTCAGTCAGTAGCTTCAAACATTTCTGGTATATGAAAAACATGTTTTTCAATGGCAAAAATCAATGAATATTGTAAATGCACAAACAGTAATATCTCCACATTGCAAGGTGCAATTCTGAAATTTTTTGCTTTTTCCTGCTAATCCTAGCATGATAAAGAAGATTCAAAGAGAGTGAGATGCCAGCTCCTTTCATTCAGTCAGTAGCTTCAAACATTTCTGGACGTTTTTCAATGGCAAAAATCAATGAATATTGTAAATGCACAAACAGTAATATCTCCACATTGCACGGTGCAATTCTGAAATTTTTAGCTTTTTCCTGTTAATCCTAGCATGATAAAGAAGATTCAAAGAGAGTGAGATGCCAGCTCCTTTCATTCAGTCAGTAGCTTCAAACATTTCTGGTATATGAAAAACATGTTTTTCAATGGCAAAAATCAATGAATATTGTAAATGCACAAACAGTAATATCTCCACATTGCAAGGTGCAATTCTGAAATTTTTAGCTTTTTCCTGCTAATCCTAGCATGATAAAGAAGATTCAAAGAGAGTGAGATGCCAGCTCCTTTCATTCAGTCAGTAGCTTCAAACATTTCTGGTATATGAAAAACATGTTTTTCAATGGCAAAAATCAATGAATATTGTAAATGCACAAACAGTAATATCTCCACATTGCAAGGTGCAATTCTGAAATTTTTTGCTTTTTCCTGTTAATCCTAGCATGATAAAGAAGATTCAAAGAGAGTGAGATGCCAGCTCCTTTCATTCAGTCAGTAGATTCAAACATTTCTGGTATATGAAAAACATGTTTTTCAATGGCAAAAATCAATGAATATTGTAAATGCACAAACAGTAATATCTCCACATTGCACGGTGCAATTCTGAAATTTTTAGCTTTTTCCTGTTAATCCTAGCATGATAAAGAAGATTCAAAGAGAGTGAGA
This sequence comes from Phyllobates terribilis, assembly GCF_046119375.1. NCBI lineage: Eukaryota > Metazoa > Chordata > Amphibia > Anura > Dendrobatidae > Phyllobates > Phyllobates terribilis. The sequence continues at coordinate 33,134 of NW_027369438.1, forward strand.
TGCCAGCTCCTTTCATTCAGTCAGTAGCTTCAAACATTTCTGGTATATGAAAAACATGTTTTTCAATGGCAAAAATCAATGAATATTGTAAATGCACAAACAGTAATATCTCCACATTGCAAGGTGCAATTCTGAAATTTTTTGCTTTTTCCTGCTAATCCTAGCATGATAAAGAAGATTCAAAGAGAGTGAGATGCCAGCTCCTTTCATTCAGTCAGTAGCTTCAAACATTTCTGGACGTTTTTCAATGGCAAAAATCAATGAATATTGTAAATGCACAAACAGTAATATCTCCACATTGCAAGGTGCAATTCTGAAATTTTTTGCTTTTTCCTGCTAATCCTAGCATGATAAAGAAGATTCAAAGAGAGTGAGATGCCAGCTCCTTTCATTCAGTCAGTAGCTTCAAACATTTCTGGTATATGAAAAACATGTTTTTCAATGGCAAAAATCAATGAATATTGTAAATGCAGAAACAGTAATATCTCCACATTGCACGGTGCAATTCTGAAATTTTTAGCTTTTTCCTGCTAATCCTAGCATGATAAAGAAGATTCAAAGAGAGTGAGATGCCAGCTCCTTTCATTCAGTCAGTAGCTTCAAACATTTCTGGACGTTTTTCAATGGCAAAAATCAATGAATATTGTAAATGCACAAACAGTAATATCTCCACATTGCAAGGTGCAATTCTGAAATTTTTAGCTTTTTCCTGCTAATCCTAGCATGATAAAGAAGATTCAAAGAGAGTGAGATGCCAGCTCCTTTCATTCAGTCAGTAGCTTCAAACATTTCTGGACGTTTTTCAATGGCAAAAATCAATGAATATTGTAAATGCACAAACAGTAATATCTCCACATTGCAAGGTGCAATTCTGAAATTTTTAGCTTTTTCCTGCTAATCCTAGCATGATAAAGAAGATTCAAAGAGAGTGAGATGCCAGCTCCTTTCATTCAGTCAGTAGCTTCAAACATTTCTGGTATATGAAAAACATGTTTTTCAATGGCAAAAATCAATGAATATTGTAAATGCACAAACAGTAATATCTCCACATTGCACGGTGCAATTCTGAAATTTTTAGCTTTTTCCTGTTAATCCTAGCATGATAAAGAAGATTCAAAGAGAGTGAGATGCCAGCTCCTTTCATTCAGTCAGTAGCTTCAAACATTTCTGGACGTTTTTCAATGGCAAAAATCAATGAATATTGTAAATGCACAAACAGTAATATCTCCACATTGCACGGTGCAATTCTGAAATTTTTTGCTTTTTCCTGCTAATCCTAGCATGATAAAGAAGATTCAAAGAGAGTGAGATGCCAGCTCCTTTCATTCAGTCAGTAGCTTCAAACATTTCTGGTATATGAAAAACATGTTTTTCAATGGCAAAAATCAATGAATATTGTAAATGCACAAACAGTAATATCTCCACATTGCACGGTGCAATTCTGAAATTTTTAGCTTTTTCCTGTTAATCCTAGCATGATAAAGAAGATTCAAAGAGAGTGAGATGCCAGCTCCTTTCATTCAGTCAGTAGCTTCAAACATTTCTGGTATATGAAAAACATGTTTTTCAATGGCAAAAATCAATGAATATTGTAAATGCACAAACAGTAATATCTCCACATTGCACGGTGCAATTCTGAAATTTTTAGCTTTTTCCTGCTAATCCTAGCATGATAAAGAAGATTCAAAGAGAGTGAGATGCCAGCTCCTTTCATTCAGTCAGTAGCTTCAAACATTTCTGGACGTTTTTCAATGGCAAAAATCAATGAATATTGTAAATGCACAAACAGTAATATCTCCACATTGCACGGTGCAATTCTGAAATTTTTTGCTTTTTCCTGCTAATCCTAGCATGATAAAGAAGATTCAAAGAGAGTGAGATGCCAGCTCCTTTCATTCAGTCAGTAGCTTCAAACATTTCTGGTATATGAAAAACATGTTTTTCAATGGCAAAAATCAATGAATATTGTAAATGCACAAACAGTAATATCTCCACATTGCAAGGTGCAATTCTGAAATTTTTAGCTTTTTCCTGTTAATCCTAGCATGATAAAGAAGATTCAAAGAGAGTGAGATGCCAGCTCCTTTCATTCAGTCAGTAGCTTCAAACATTTCTGGTATATGAAAAACATGTTTTTCAATGGCAAAAATCAATGAATATTGTAAATGCACAAACAGTAATATCTCCACATTGCACGGTGCAATTCTGAAATTTTTTGCTTTTTCCTGCTAATCCTAGCATGATAAAGAAGATTCAAAGAGAGTGAGATGCCAGCTCCTTTCATTCAGTCAGTAGCTTCAAACATTTCTGGTATATGAAAAACATGTTTTTCAATGGCAAAAATCAATGAATATTGTAAATGCACAAACAGTAATATCTCCACATTGCAAGGTGCAATTCTGAAATTTTTAGCTTTTTCCTGTTAATCCTAGCATGATAAAGAAGATTCAAAGAGAGTGAGATGCCAGCTCCTTTCATTCAGTCAGTAGCTTCAAACATTTCTGGTATATGAAAAACATGTTTTTCAATGGCAAAAATCAATGAATATTGTAAATGCACAAACAGTAATATCTCCACATTGCACGGTGCAATTCTGAAATTTTTAGCTTTTTCCTGTTAATCCTAGCATGATAAAGAAGATTCAAAGAGAGTGAGATGCCAGCTCCTTTCATTCAGTCAGTAGCTTCAAACATTTCTGGTATATGAAAAACATGTTTTTCAATGGCAAAAATCAATGAATATTGTAAATGCACAAACAGTAATATCTCCACATTGCAAGGTGCAATTCTGAAATTTTTTGCTTTTTCCTGCTAATCCTAGCATGATAAAGAAGATTCAAAGAGAGTGAGATGCCAGCTCCTTTCATTCAGTCAGTAGCTTCAAACATTTCTGGACGTTTTTCAATGGCAAAAATCAATGAATATTGTAAATGCACAAACAGTAATATCTCCACATTGCACGGTGCAATTCTGAAATTTTTAGCTTTTTCCTGTTAATCCTAGCATGATAAAGAAGATTCAAAGAGAGTGAGATGCCAGCTCCTTTCATTCAGTCAGTAGCTTCAAACATTTCTGGTATATGAAAAACATGTTTTTCAATGGCAAAAATCAATGAATATTGTAAATGCACAAACAGTAATATCTCCACATTGCAAGGTGAAATTCTGAAATTTTTAGCTTTTTCCTGCTAATCCTAGCATGATAAAGAAGATTCAAAGAGAGTGAGATGCCAGCTCCTTTCATTCAGTCAGTAGCTTCAAACATTTCTGGACGTTTTTCAATGGCAAAAATCAATGAATATTGTAAATGCACAAACAGTAATATCTCCACATTGCACGGTGCAATTCTGAAATTTTTAGCTTTTTCCTGTTAATCCTAGCATGATAAAGAAGATTCAAAGAGAGTGAGATGCCAGCTCCTTTCATTCAGTTAGTAGCTTCAAACATTTCTGGTATATGAAAAACATGTTTTTCAATGGCAAAAATCAATGAATATTGTAAATGCACAAACAGTAATATCTCCACATTGCAAGGTGCAATTCTGAAATTTTTTGCTTTTTCCTGTTAATCCTAGCATGATAAAGAAGATTCAAAGAGAGTGAGATGCCAGCTCCTTTCATTCAGTCAGTAGCTTCAAACATTTCTGGTATATGAAAAACATGTTTTTCAATGGCAAAAATCAATGAATATTGTAAATGCACAAACAGTAATATCTCCACATTGCACGGTGCAATTCTGAAATTTTTTGCTTTTTCCTACTAATCCTAGCATGATAAAGAAGATTCAAAGAGAGTGAGATGCCAGCTCCTTTCATTCAGTCAGTAGCTTCAAACATTTCTGGTATATGAAAAACATGTTTTTCAATGGCAAAAATCAATGAATATTGTAAATGCACAAACAGTAATATCTCCACATTGCACGGTGCAATTCTGAAATTTTTAGCTTTTTCCTGTTAATCCTAGCATGATAAAGAAGATTCAAAGAGAGTGAGATGCCAGCTCCTTTCATTCAGTCAGTAGCTTCAAACATTTCTGGTATATGAAAAACATGTTTTTCAATGGCAAAAATCAATGAATATTGTAAATGCACAAACAGTAATATCTCCACATTGCACGGTGCAATTCTGAAATTTTTAGCTTTTTCCTGTTAATCCTAGCATGATAAAGAAGATTCAAAGAGAGTGAGATGCCAGCTCCTTTCATTCAGTCAGTAGCTTCAAACATTTCTGGTATATGAAAAACATGTTTTTCAATGGCAAAAATCAATGAATATTGTAAATGCACAAACAGTAATATCTCCACATTGCACGGTGCAATTCTGAAATTTTTAGCTTTTTCCTGCTAATCCTAGCATGATAAAGAAGATTCAAAGAGATTGAGATGCCAGCTCCTTTCATTCAGTCAGTAGCTTCAAACATTTCTGGTATATGAAAAACATGTTTTTCAATGGCAAAAATCAATGAATATTGTAAATGCACAAACAGTAATATCTCCACATTGCAAGGTGCAATTCTGAAATTTTTTGCTTTTTCCTGCTAATCCTAGCATGATAAAGAAGATTCAAAGAGAGTGAGATGCCAGCTCCTTTCATTCAGTCAGTAGCTTCAAACATTTCTGGACGTTTTTCAATGGCAAAAATCAATGAATATTGTAAATGCACAAACAGTAATATCTCCACATTGCACGGTGCAATTCTGAAATTTTTAGCTTTTTCCTGTTAATCCTAGCATGATAAAGAAGATTCAAAGAGAGTGAGATGCCAGCTCCTTTCATTCAGTCAGTAGCTTCAAACATTTCTGGTATATGAAAAACATGTTTTTCAATGGCAAAAATCAATGAATATTGTAAATGCACAAACAGTAATATCTCCACATTGCAAGGTGCTATTCTGAAATTTTTAGCTTTTTCCTGCTAATCCTAGCATGATAAAGAAGATTCAAAGAGAGTGAGATGCCAGCTCCTTTCATTCAGTCAGTAGCTTCAAACATTTCTGGACGTTTTTCAATGGCAAAAATCAATGAATATTGTAAATGCACAAACAGTAATATCTCCACATTGCACGGTGCAATTCTGAAATTTTTTAGCTTTTTCCTGTTAATCCTAGCATGATAAAGAAGATTCAAAGAGAGTGAGATGCCAGCTCCTTTCATTCAGTCAGTAGCTTCAAACATTTCTGGTATATGAAAAACATGTTTTTCAATGGCAAAAATCAATGAATATTGTAAATGCACAAACAGTAATATCTCCACATTGCAAGGTGCAATTCTGAAATTTTTTGCTTTTTCCTGTTAATCCTAGCATGATAAAGAAGATTCAAAGAGAGTGAGATGCCAGCTCCTTTCATTCAGTCAGTAGCTTCAAACATTTCTGGTATATGAAAAACATGTTTTTCAATGGCAAAAATCAATGAATATTGTAAATGCACAAACAGTAATATCTCCACATTGCACGGTGCAATTCTGAAATTTTTTGCTTTTTCCTGCTAATCCTAGCATGATAAAGAAGATTCAAAGAGAGTGAGATGCCAGCTCCTTTCATTCAGTCAGTAACTTCAAACATTTCTGGTATATGAAAAACATGTTTTTCAATGGCAAAAATCAATGAATATTGTAAATGCACAAACAGTAATATCTCCACATTGCACGGTGCAATTCTGAAATTTTTAGCTTTTTCCTGTTAATCCTAGCATGATAAAGAAGATTCAAAGAGAGTGAGATGCCAGCTCCTTTCATTCAGTCAGTAGCTTCAAACATTTCTGGTATATGAAAAACATGTTTTTCAATGGCAAAAATCAATGAATATTGTAAATGCACAAACAGTAATATCTCCACATTGCACGGTGCAATTCTGAAATTTTTAGCTTTTTCCTGCTAATCCTAGCATGATAAAGAAGATTCAAAGAGAGTGAGATGCCAGCTCCTTTCATTCAGTCAGTAGCTTCAAACATTTCTGGTATATGAAAAACATGTTTTTCAATGGCAAAAATCAATGAATATTGTAAATGCACAAACAGTAATATCTCCACATTGCAAGGTGCAATTCTGAAATTTTTTGCTTTTTCCTGTTAATCCTAGCATGATAAAGAAGATTCAAAGAGAGTGAGATGCCAGCTCCTTTCATTCAGTCAGTAGCTTCAAACATTTCTGGACGTTTTTCAATGGCAAAAATCAATGAATATTGTAAATGCACAAACAGTAATATCTCCACATTGCAAGGTGCAATTCTGAAATTTTTTGCTTTTTCCTGTTAATCCTAGCATGATAAAGAAGATTCAAAGAGAGTGAGATGCCAGCTCCTTTCATTCAGTCAGTAGCTTCAAACATTTCTGGTATATGAAAAACATGTTTTTCAATGGCAAAAATCAATGAATATTGTAAATGCACAAACAGTAATATCTCCACATTGCACGGTGCAATTCTGAAATTTTTAGCTTTTTCCTGCTAATCCTAGCATGATAAAGAAGATTCAAAGAGAGTGAGATGCCAGCTCCTTTCATTCAGTCAGTAGCTTCAAACATTTCTGGACGTTTTTCAATGGCAAAAATCAATGAATATTGTAAATGCACAAACAGTAATATCTCCACATTGCACGGTGCAATTCTGAAATTTTTAGCTTTTTCCTGTTAATCCTAGCATGATAAAGAAGATTCAAAGAGAGTGAGATGCCAGCTCCTTTCATTCAGTCAGTAGCTTCAAACATTTCTGGTATATGAAAAACATGTTTTTCAATGGCAAAAATCAATGAATATTGTAAATGCACAAACAGTAATATCTCCACATTGCAAGGTGCAATTCTGAAATTTTTAGCTTTTTCCTGCTAATCCTAGCATGATAAAGAAGATTCAAAGAGAGTGAGATGCCAGCTCCTTTCATTCAGTCAGTAGCTTCAAACATTTCTGGACGTTTTTCAATGGCAAAAATCAATGAATATTGTAAATGCACAAACAGTAATATCTCCACATTGCAAGGTGCAATTCTGAAATTTTTTGCTTTTTCCTGTTAATCCTAGCATGATAAAGAAGATTCAAAGAGAGTGAGATGCCAGCTCCTTTCATTCAGTCAGTAGCTTCAAACATTCTTGTTTTATGAAAAACATGTTTTTCAATGGCAAAAATCAATGAATATTGTAAATGCACAAACAGTAATATCTCCACATTGCACGGTGCAATTCTGAAATTTTTTGCTTTTTCCTGCTAATCCTAGCATGATAAAGAAGATTCAAAGAGAGTGAGATGCCAGCTCCTTTCATTCAGTCAGTAGCTTCAAACATTTCTGGTATATGAAAAACTTGTTTTTCAATGGCAAAAATCAATGAATATTGTAAATGCACAAACAGTAATATCTCCACATTGCACGGTGCAATTCTGAAATTTTTAGCTTTTTCCTGTTAATCCTAGCATGATAAAGAAGATTCAAAGAGAGTGAGATGCCAGCTCCTTTCATTCAGTCAGTAGCTTCAAACATTTCTGGTATATGAAAAACATGTTTTTCAATGGCAAAAATCAATGAATATTGTAAATGCACAAACAGTAATATCTCCACATTGCACGGTGCAATTCTGAAATTTTTAGCTTTTTCCTGCTAATCCTAGCATGATAAAGAAGATTCAAAGAGAGTGAGATGCCAGCTCCTTTCATTCAGTCAGTAGCTTCAAACATTTCTGGTATATGAAAAACATGTTTTTCAATGGCAAAAATCAATGAATATTGTAAATGCACAAACAGTAATATCTCCACATTGCAAGGTGCAATTCTGAAATTTTTGCTTTTTCCTGTTAATCCTAGCATGATAAAGAAGATTCAAAGAGAGTGAGATGCCAGCTCCTTTCATTCAGTCAGTAGCTTCAAACATTTCTGGACGTTTTTCAATGGCAAAAATCAATGAATATTGTAAATGCACAAACAGTAATATCTCCACATTGCAAGGTGCAATTCTGAAATTTTTTGCTTTTTCCTGTTAATCCTAGCATGATAAAGAAGATTCAAAGAGAGTGAGATGCCAGCTCCTTTCATTCAGTCAGTAGCTTCAAACATTTCTGGTATATGAAAAACATGTTTTTCAATGGCAAAAATCAATGAATATTGTAAATGCACAAACAGTAATATCTCCACATTGCACGGTGCAATTCTGAAATTTTTAGCTTTTTCCTGCTAATCCTAGCATGATAAAGAAGATTCAAAGAGAGTGAGATGCCAGCTCCTTTCATTCAGTCAGTAGCTTCAAACATTTCTGGTATATGAAAAACATGTTTTTCAATGGCAAAAATCAATGAATATTGTAAATGCACAAACAGTAATATCTCCACATTGCACGGTGCAATTCTGAAATTTTTAGCTTTTTCCTGCTAATCCTAGCATGATAAAGAAGATTCAAAGAGTGAGATGCCAGCTCCTTTCATTCAGTCAGTAGCTTCAAACATTTCTGGCATGTTTTTCAATGGCAAAAATCAATGAATATTGTAAATGCACAAACAGTAATATCTCCACATTGCAAGGTGCAATTCTGAAATTTTTTGCTTTTTCCTGCTAATCCTAGCATGATAAAGAAGATTCAAAGAGAGTGAGATGCCAGCTCCTTTCATTCAGTCAGTAGCTTCAAACATTTCTGGTATATGAAAAACATGTTTTTCAATGGCAAAAATCAATGAATATTGTAAATGCACAAACAGTAATATCTCCACATTGCAAGGTGCAATTCTGAAATTTTTAGCTTTTTCCTGTTAATCCTAGCATGATAAAGAAGATTCAAAGAGAGTGAGATGCCAGCTCCTTTCATTCAGTCAGTAGCTTCAAACATTTCTGGACGTTTTTCAATGGCAAAAATCAATGAATATTGTAAATGCACAAACAGTAATATCTCCACATTGCACGGTGCAATTCTGAATTTTTAGCTTTTTCTGCTAATCCTAGCATGATAAAGAAGATTCAAAGAGAGTGAGATGCCAGCTCCTTTCATTCAGTCAGTAGCTTCAAACATTTCTGGTATATGAAAAACATGTTTTTCAATGGCAAAAATCAATGAATATTGTAAATGCACAACAGTAATATCTCCACATTGCAAGGTGCAATTCTGAAATTTTTAGCTTTTTCCTGTTAATCCTAGCATGATAAAGAAGATTCAAAGAGAGTGAGATGCCAGCTCCTTTCATTCAGTCAGTAGCTTCAAACATTTCTGGACGTTTTTCAATGGCAAAAATCAATGAATATTGTAAATGCACAAACAGTAATATCTCCACATTGGCACTGTGCAATTCTGAAATTTTTTGCTTTTTCCTGCCTAATCCTAGCATGATAAAGAAGATTCAAAGAGAGTGAGATGCCAGCTCCTTTCATTCAGTCAGTTAGCTTCAAACATTTCTGGACGTTTTCAATGGCAAATAACAATGAATATTGTAAATGCACCAAACAGTAATATCTCCACATTGCAAGGTGCAATTCTGAAATTTTTAGCTTTTTCCTGTTATATCCTAGCATGATAAAGAAGATTCAAAGAGTGTGAGATGCCAGCTCCTTCATTCAGTCAGTAGCTTCAAACATTTCTGGTATATGAAAAACATGTTTTTCAATGGCAAAAATCAATGAATATTGTAAATGCACAAAC